>NC_138761.1:3733416-3933141 GCF_965113315.1 Podarcis vaucheri
GTCCTGTACTCTCTACAAAGACCTGAGGAACGAGATCATCACCCCACTCGTACTAACCATACCAGGGCGCTCAACCAATGCCGCAATGTCCTTTCTTCTATCAGATCAAAATGAGCAGATAACAGCAAAGGTTTCTAGGTTCATAGCAGGGGCAATCAGAATAAGGGCCACTAACTAATTGTGCGCTCATATCAAATTTCCTTTTCTGCGTATACAGTAATGTTTTAATGTTGCTGTGGCCATTGGCTAATGCGAATAAAGTTTTATCTATTTCTGTCTGAGGGCCTTCTTCATGTGTCTCCACCATGAGAGGTCCGGAGGGTGGCAACATGGGAACGGGCCTTTTCTGCCGTGTCTCCCCATGTGTGGCATGCTATCCCCCAAGGAGACTTGTCCGGCACCTTCATTGCCTATCTCCTCATGTTCCCACAGCAGCTTCCCATGTTCCTAAAAATGACTCAGTTGGACACTCATTTCGGTATAGGGTATTCTGCACAAGGCAGGCAGTCAGGTTACATATGCTTCAGGTTACATACGCTTCAGGTTACAGACTCCGCTAACCCAGAAATAGTACCTCGGGTTAAGAACTTTGCTTCAGGATGAGAACAGAAATCATGCGCCAGTGGCGCGGCAGCAGCAGGAGGCCCCATTAGCTAAAGCGGTGCTTCAGGTTAAGAACAGTTTCAGGTTAAGAACAGACCTCTGGAACGAATTAAGTACTTAACCTGAGGTACCCCTGTACGTACATCTTTCCGTTCCTTTAAATGTAATGATTGTGGTGTTTT
This sequence comes from Podarcis vaucheri, assembly GCF_965113315.1. Classification (NCBI taxonomy): domain Eukaryota; kingdom Metazoa; phylum Chordata; class Lepidosauria; order Squamata; family Lacertidae; genus Podarcis; species Podarcis vaucheri. Next base: position 3,734,202 of record NC_138761.1, read on the forward strand.
CTTCTCAAGAGAACTGTCATAACTTCTCTGCAATGCTTCTCTCCTTTTTTTCAGATTGCTGTTGTGGCAGTGATGTGTAAGCCTCACAGATGTCCACACATTAACTTCACAGGAAACATTTGTGTGTAAGTAGAGCCTTGGAATAATCAGAAATGTTGGCAGGTTGTGTTGTAGACAACTGAAATGTAAGAACCTAAGAACCCTGAACTGGATCAGGCCCATAGGGACCCATCTAGTCCAGCATCGTGTTTTCCCAGTGACCAACCAAATCCACCAATGGGAAGTGCTCAAGTAGGATCTAAGTGCAATAGCAGTGCTCTCTGCTTGTGATTCCCACTGCCTCCCGCAGAGGAGGTATATGTCATACAACAGGCATAGGCAAACTCGGCCCTCCAGATGTTTTGGGACTACAACTCCCATCATCCCTGACCACTGGTCCTGTTAGCTAGGGATGATGGGAGTTGTAGTCCCAAAACATCTGGAGGGCTGAGTTTGCCTATGCCTGCCATAGAATCACAGAACAGTAGCATTGGAAGGGACCCAAAGGATCATCCATTCCAGCCCCTTGCAGTGCAGCAATCGCTGCTAAATAACTGTTCTACTGTTCTACTGTTCATCTCCCTTGATTAAAAGTGGGGTGGGAAGTAAATCTTCATGAATAACTAACTGTTTAAGGAAAGATCTGTACTCATCACTTCAAAGAGAAAGATACAGTGGTACCTTGGGTTAAGAACTTAATTCATTCTGGAGGTCTGTTCTTAACCTGAAGCACCACTTTAGCTAATGGGGCCTCCTGCTGCTGCCGTGCCGCCGGAGCACGATTTCTACGATACGATACGATACCTTTATTGTCATTGTCCCTTGCAGAACAATGAAATTGAAAAACTACATAAAAACTACATAAAACTACCACAAACCTACATAAAACTACATTAAAAAATCTGTTCTCATCCTGAAGCAAAGTTCTTAACCCGAGGTACTATTCCTGGGTTAGCGGAATCTGTAACCTGAAATGTATGTAGCCTGAAGCGTATGTAAGTTGAGGTACCACTGTATTTGAATAGTCCCTGACCCCAGCCAGTTGTACAATAATGCACAGTAATTAACTGGAGGTTTCATCCAAGACTAACTAGGGTTGTCCAGTCAACACTCTTAGTGGCTCCAGAGTGTCTGACTAGGACCTAGGAGACAGGGGTTCAAATCAACTCTACCATGAAGTTCACTGAGTGACCTAAGGCCAGTCACTGCTTCTCAGCCTAACCTTCCACACAGGGTTATTGTGGGGATTAAATGTGAGGAGGAGGAGAACGGGGTACCCCACCTTGGAAGAAAGGTGAGAGATAAATGTAATAATGCAAATAGGTAACAAAAGCACCTTTCAGTGGGGAATGCCCACCTTGTGGGTTTTCCCTCCCTGCTTTTGGGCCCTACAAATGGGCAGAATCTCCTGCTGCCTCCAGATTGTGGAAGAACACGCCAGCTTTAAACCAGCTCCCTCCCCCCCCCCCCAACCCTGGGTGCTCTCTGGATGTTGCTGGTTCCCATCAAGCCCCAGCCCAGCAGAGGTTTCCGTGGTCGGCGATTATGAGACACATCATCCAAATATTTGGAGAGCACTAAGGTGGGGGAAGGCTAGCTTAAACTGTCTGCCTCTGCTTGACTCTGTGCTCTGATGGTGTTTCCTGCTTGGCAGGGGGTTGGACTCGATGGCCCTTGTGGTCTATTCCAACTCTAGGATTCCATGACTCTGTTTTTCTCTTGAAAATACAGGTACTGTCCAGGGGGTCCCGATTCTGACTTTGAGTATTCAACACAGTCTTACACAGGATACGAGGTACTGCTTTAAAGACTCTCTGGGCCCTTCTTCAGGGAAAGTATGTTTACTCAGTGCTGGGCGCGATGTCCGAAATTTTACTGGGGGGAACCAGCAGTTAAATGTGCATGTTTTTCAGTGCATGTGGCACTGGTGGCTTGTATGCGATGTCATGTGACACTAGGTACTATATTTTTTGCTCTATAAGACTCACTTTTTCCCTCCCAAAAAGTAAGGGGAGGTGTGTGTGCGTCTTATGGAGCGAATGCAGGCTGCGCAGCTATCCCAGAAGCCAGAACAGCAAGAGGGATTGCTGCTTTCACTGCGCAGCGATCCCTCTTGCTTTTCTGGCTTCTGAGATTCAGAATATTTTTGTTCTTGTTTTCCTCCTCCAAAAACTAGGTGCGTCTTGTGGTCTGGTGCGTCTTATAGAGCGAAAAATATGGTAAATGCTTGGTTTTTAAAGAGGTTGAATTGCCCTAAACTATTCAGCATCTACACAGGCTGATCTTGCAGGTCCTCTCTCGCCCTGCCTCCCCCATACTATATTTCATCAAATATGGACTTAAATTATAAAGGGGTAGCCTAGTTTATCTCACTACCAAAGAAATGTAATAAACGAATAGAAAGAGAACCTACCCAGTTGACGCTGACACAAAACCCCACACGTAATATAAAAGAATATTAGTTTTACCACCCCTCCTCTCCCCCAACCTTATACAGTACTCAGCACTAATGTCTCATAACAAATGTAACTGATCTGTAGAAAAGACCTTACAACCTGCAAAAAGAGACAATGCACGCACGTTTGTAAACCAAGGAAAAATAATAATTAAAGGCCTTTGATTGGCCACTAGGTGGAGACTAGGTGGAAACTTGCTTATGATGAAAGCCAAAATCGTATCGGGATGGTCACCATGAATCCGGGACCCTGATGGGAGCGTGGCCTCAATTCGCTGCTTTGAAATTAATTCATTGTCTACTCTTTTTAAGCCCTTGATCATTATGGTGTCAGGGCGGCATTGAGAGTTTGAGGTGCAGACCTTTCTAACTGGCTTTTGTCTGTTTCTTGCATACAGTAAGCCTGCTGATTACACTGGGGTTACGTTCTGGTGATGGCACCTAAAGCCAAAATCTTGTAGTCAGAACTCAATGGGTTCAATGGTGGCTAGGATTGCCAAAGTCATTTTCCCCAGAAACCCTGCTCCCTTTCTGACCGCTGACATTTTATTTTTATTCTATGCATGCAAAGCTGAATGTACGTAACTTGTGGGCTTATCGTACTAATGAATGCTTTTTAAATAACTTTGAATTCTTCTGACTCTATTGAATCGTTTTGATGAATTTGTTGTTGTTTGCTCTATTTATATGCTACTATGTTTGATAATCTAGTGATTGCAATGTGTGTTTTTTAATGCTGTTGTGATTATTGTGAGCTTTCTTGAGCTCAGCAGTTGTTGCAAAAGCAGACTACAAATATTAAATCAAAATAATGTACCTCTCCTTGCTTCCGGCAGCCAACTTCCATGAGAGCCATCCGTGCCAGGTACGATCCGTATCTCCAGACCAGGCACCGCGTTGAGCAGGTAAATATTTGCTAGGATGGGAAGAATGTGTCAATGTCTCCTTGATCATAAAGACGGTCATGATCTTGTTTGCCATATTTTTTTTAAAAAAATTATTTATTTGGTTTTCCAAGTTAGCGTTTTACACTCACATATCCAACATACAACAAAAAAAAAACCAAGATTCCAAAGAATCTCTTGGACTTCCCTCCTCCCTTTTGTGGGTCCTATTGTTAGTCATTTCCTCCTGCATCTTTTATAAGAATCCAAATCTTTTACATCTCCATTATATCCAAAATTCACCATTCACTTATGGTCTCTCTGTGTGGTTTGGGAGCTGCACAGTCAGGGGAAAAACAAGGCTGTCCAGGGTTGTAAAGACTGCGGAGAGAATAATTGGGTGCACTCTTCCCACCTTGGATCAAATCTACGCTTCCAGGTGCCATAAGAAAGCTGCAGAGATAGCGCAGGATCGGAAATGATCTCTTTCAGCTTCTGCCTTCTGGAAAAAGGTCCAGGGTTATAAAGACTAGGACTAGCCGCCTGAGAAACAGTTTCTATCCATATGCGATTTTGGCTTTAAACGCAGTGTAAGGTAGTCTTTATGGGAGTATATTGTATTTAATTATGGGGTATCCGTTTTTAGGGGGCTAGCCAGGCTGGGATAGCAGGCTTGTTGGTTTTTGAATGTCTGATGGAGGTTTTTTTTTGAATTTCGTTGTTCTGTATGGGACAATGTCAATAAAGATTATCGTATCTTATCCTGTGAAGTGCTTTTCAGGCACCCCTCATGGATGATGGTCCCTGCAAAAACACCCTTTCAGCTGAGACAGGTTTTTACTTGCACCATACCTGTTATATATGATGTCAGCTGTAGGGTGTACCTTGGCCAAAATGGCCTCAGGAGCCAAATGGAGAGATCTGGATGTCCAGCGATCGTTTTTCCCCTCCAGGAGTTGCCCAGAGTGGCCGGGGCAACCCAGTCAGATGGGCAGGGCACAAGTAATAAATAATTATTATTATTATTTCAGCTTCTGCATCTCCCTATCTTCTGAAAGCCACAAGGCAGCTGTCTCATGTGTTCATCTTACTTTTTGCAGCTGAAGCAGTTGGGTCACAGTGTGGACAAAGTGGAGTTCATTGTGATGGGCGGGACGTTCATGGCTCTCCCCGAAGAATACCGGGATTATTTTATCCGCAACTTGCACGACGCTTTATCGGGCCACACCTCCAACAATGTGGCAGAGGCTGTCAGGTAAGGTGCCCCCTCGGTTGCAGGCGCTGAATGGCTGTTCTCGTTTTTTGTGTGGTTGGCTTGGTTTTCTTGCATCGGGAAACTACGCAGTGTAAGGAGCTGCGTAAGGCAGCCTTCGTCAGCCTGGTGTGCTTCCGATGTTTCGGGGCTGGGCTTCCAACTCCCATCAGCCCTGGCCAGCATGGCCAATGGTGAGGGATGATGGGAGTTGTAGTCCAGAACATCTGGAGAAGCACACCTTACCTGTCTTCATTGTATACATACGATTGTGTATCATCTGACCCGTCTACTGCAATTATTAAGTTTGCAGATGACACCACCACAGTGGGTTTAATAAAAGGTGGAGGCGTATAGAGGGGAGGTCCAAAAAATATCTACATGGTGCCTAGGGAACAACTTGCACCTTAATATCAGCAAGACAAAGGAGATGGTGTTGGACTTTCAGAGAAAAAGAGGAGAACTAGCCCCGCTGTACACTGGGGAGGGCTGTGTGGAGTCTCTCTTCCTTTAAATTCCTAGGAGTTTATCTCAGTGAAGACCTTCCTTGGAAAATAAATACAACCCAGGTGGTTAAGAAAGCCCAACAGAGACTCCATCTCCTCAGAGTATTGTGGAAGAACGATGTCAATCAACATTTGATGGTCTCCTTCTACCGGTCAACAATAGAAAGTGTCCTTTCATACTGCATCACAGTGTGGTACGCTGGTTTGACATCATCTGATAGGAAGTGCCTACAGAGGGTGGTGAATACAGCACAAGATATTATGGGCTGTCCCGTGAATCTGCTGGATGAAATAGCGGAAGAACGTTGCCTCAGGAGAGTGAGGAAAATTCTCAGGGATGATTCACACCCTGGCTGGCACTTTCTTGATCTCCTGCCCTTGGGCAGAAGATATAGAAGCAGGATTAGTCGCCCCAACAGGGTAAAGAACAGCTTCTATCGGTGGGCTGTTAGGCTGATGAATGAAAAGATAACAGCAGGGCAACTGACTTTTGGGTTTGGTGGGTGTGCGTCAGTAAACGAGGGGAATTAAGACTAAGAGAGCGGAGTGGGGGGGGTGCTGGTGTAATCTCACTGTACACAAGTTGTACAAGTGACAATAAAGAATTTCAATTTCACTAGGCTGGTGAAGGCTGGCCAAAAACGTTCATTGGCAAGGAAGGTTTATCCAGCTGTTTGGAATGAATCTTCCAGCGCTGAGTTGGTTTTTCTCTGAGTTGGTTTTTCAGAAGCTTAATGGATAGTGGAAGTTGGGGTTACCTGGTACAGAGGACTGTGCCTCTCTGATAGTTGTGCAGGGGTGGGATTTGGGCACATGTGGAAGAAGCGTTTGAGGAGTGTGTCGTTCAAGCTCTGGGTTGCACCCAACATTAGTCCAACTTAAGAGTAGACCCATTGAAATGAGCCCAGCTGTCTACTCACTGAAGCAGCTAGGCTTCTGTAGCCACAGATCTTTCTGCGCAACGGTAAAGATCAAGAAAAATCAGGCACAGTGTTCAGCCTAAGTTTTTGATAGGGCTCTTCCTCTGGAGGGCAGCAAATACTTAAAATATCCCTTTCCATATTTTCCCGTTCCGTTCACTGATGTTGCTTGCTTGAGGCGCCTCCTCATATTACACTGCTGTTCCGGAGTGAGATGGCACCCTCCACACCCCCCATTAGTCATTTCAGTGTCTGCAAGCATGCAGCAAAAGTATTGTCTGGTGAGTAGCCCACGCCACTGGCTGTGTGGTGCTGCATTGAACTGCCATGTTGCAGACTGGGCTCTCCCATTCACAGGCAACCTCTGGCCCTAATTGGCCGCACCAGGCCCCTCCGTTTGGCCCATGAGGCCATTTTACCAAGCCACGTCCACCTGCCCTACACCTGACATCATGTTGAGTGTGGGGAAAGTACAGATGCGGCTGGCCTGCTCCAAAAACATGGTTGTGGGTGCTTCTGACCACCTGACTGGTGGCATCTGCCAAAGCTGGAGCTTGCATAGAACGCTGCACGGTGCTTTGAAGCCCCAGCTGATTGTTGGGCCTTCAAAGCACCGCATGGGGGGAAACAGCTCCTGGAAGATGTCACTGTGACGTGTGATGATTGGCAGGAGGTTGGCCCTACCCATCTGTCACGCTTGGCCCTCAGAAGGGTAAGGAGAATCAGGATCCAGCCTGGGTGGGCTGATCAAGTGGAACATGCCTATTAATTTCAGTGGGTCTGTGCAATGATTAATGTTGGATACAGCCTCAAATAAAAATGTCCCGGGCTTTCTCTCTAGACCAGGAATTTGGAATCTGTAGCCTGGATCCACCCCACCTCCACTGCCCAACTGGCAATTTGGCAGGTGGGTAAAGGTGTCCACCTGTTAATCACCTCATGCCATTACAGCTTCAGAGGAGCTCACCTTGTGCTTTTTGTGTTTCGCTTCGGCTTTGTCTTACTGATTTTATTTATTCATTTATAAAAAAATATTTATGTACCGCTATGTCTTAAGATAAAATAAAATAAGGGATGCGGGTGGCGCTGTGGGTTAAACTACAGAGCCTAGAGCTTGCTGATCAGAAGGTCGGCAGTTTGAATCCCCGCGACGGGGTGAGCTCCCGTTGTTCGGTTCCCGCTCCTGGCAACCTAGCAGTTTGAAAGCACGTAAAAGTGCAAGTAGATAAATAGGTACCACTCCGGTGGGAAGGTAAACGGCATTTCCGTGCGCTGCTCTGGTTCGCCAGAAGCGGCTTAAGTCATGCTGGCCACATGACCCGGAAGCTGTACACCGGCTCCCTCGGCCAATAAAGCGAGATGAGGGCTGCAACCTCAGAGTCGGTCACGACTGGACCTGATGGTCAGGGGTCCCTTTACCCTTTACCTCTATGTCCTAAGAAACACACAAAGCAATAAAACACAAAGGCTGTGCGATAAAAACCACAAAAAGGTTAAAAACAGGCATCATTCAACCATTGTGGGAGAACGTACCCCTAATTGCCTGCATAAGCCTAGTGGAAAAGAAAAGCTTAACCGTTTAAAAGTTGGAGCGGAAGGTACCCGCAGAATCTCTAGTGGCAGGGAGTTCCACAGGACTGGGCCATTGACACTGAAGGCTCAGTTTCTTGTTGTTGTCGAATGAGCCTCGCCAATTTGGGGAATGCCAGACAATGCTGCTGCCAATGATCACAGTGATGGAGCTGGGACATAAGGTTTAAGGTGACCCCCTATTCGACCCTGCTTTAATGGCTTCAGGCTGTGAAGCACTTTATTGTTTGTAAAATAAATTTTAAAGCGCCCAGTTGGTGGAGAGTGCGAAAGCGGGTCCCTGCCCCTTGCAAATCCTGCCCAGCCCCACACCCTGGTCAGTATGTGTGTGTGGCAGTGGGGACTTCATTTGTGACCATCCGCATGCTGCCAAGCTGTTGTTAATCTCTTTGTTGGAGACACAGAATCTCCTGGCTGCCGTGTTCCTAGGCTGGAATGGGCTCCTGCGCTCGCAGAGTGATCTTGCTGCTCCGTGGGCTTTCTGACAAGGTAGCAGGTAGCCAGAGCCAGTAGAAAGTTCCAGCAGGAGCAATTTCTCTCAGGCAACATCGATACCTGGGGGAGCTGGCAGAGGTTTGGTGTGTGTGTGTTGCAGGATCCGCTCACCCAACCGCAAGGGATTTTCCTTTTGTCAAGAGCGCCTGCCACTGCTGATGAACGAAGTTTTAATTTTATCTCTTGAGAACACAAGGCATTAAGGGGATTTCAGAACATTTCCTGGATCTCTATCAAACACGGGGGGCGGGGGGACTTGGCGATAAGGCAGAAAGCAGCCCTTCGTGGGAGGACAGCTGTCTGTATGGCAGAAGAGCCATTATTCTGCTGTCGGCTTTCTTCTGGAGAAAGGCTTTCACCTGTAGGCATCGGAATTTTTCCGCTGGGGAATTGTGAAGGTTGGGGGGGGGATGTTTGAGCCCAGAGAGGGGCTTAAATCCTAGGTGCAAATTCTCTTTATCTCTCTTCCCCCCTCTGACTCATTTCTGGCGAGGGGAGGAGACGCTGATCCCGTTGTGTGACTCACCCTCTGCAAAACGGAGCAAAGTGAAGTTGAACTTGCTGGGAAGTTGCCGACAACTTTCGGCAAGGGAAAGGGAGAAAAGATAAAGCTGCGTTCCAATCAGGCGCTGTTCAAAGAGGCTTAAGAGGCTTCCAAACAAATTGGAAGATGGAGGGCAAATCTTTCAGCTGTGCTGGGCTTATTTTGCCGATGGGAAAGAGGCTAGAGCATTAGTAGGCAAACTAAAGCCCGGGGGCCGGATCCGGCCCAATTGCCTTCTAAGTCTGGCCCACGGACGGTCCAGGAATCAGTGTGTTTTTACATGAGTAGAATGTGTCCTTTTATTTAAAATGCACCTCTGGGTTATTTGTGGGACCTGCCTGGTGTTTTTACATGAGTAGAATGTGTCCTTTTATTTAAAATGCATCTCTGGGTTATTTGTGGGGCATAGGAATTCATTCATTCCCCCCTCCAAAAAAAATATAGTCCAGCCCCCCACAAGCTCTGAGGGACAGTGGACTGGCCCCCTGCTTAAAAAGTTTGCTGACCCCTGGGCTAGAGGACTCGCTTGTCTAAAGCCTAGTTCTGTGGTGTCCAACATATATATGTGTCCCCCACCTTCTTTAATTCAGAGGCATGGGAAGGTGGGCCCTCCTTCCTTGGAGCCTTTTAAGCAGAGGTTGGATGACCATCAGCCAGGGACCCTTTGGCTGTGATTCCAAGGGTTCCAGGGGGTTGGGCTGGATGATCTATGGGGGTCCCTTCCAACTCTACAGTTCTGTGATTCTTTTCTGCCTACAGTCTTCTTGTACTTTATTTATTGCACTTGTATCCCACCTTCAAAGGAGCTCAAGGTGGGGCACGCAGTTCTCTCCCCCCCCATTTCCCATCCTCACAACAGCCCTGTGAGGTAGGTCAGGCCGAGAGAATAACTGGCCCAAGGTCACCCATGGCTGAGTAAGGGGGATTTGAACCTTGGTCGCCCTGGTCCAACCATTACGCCACACTGTCTCTCTTGGACTGCCTTTTCCGTGCCACTTCTTGCATCGCCGTTCCCTTGACGCAACTGCTGTGCTGATGGCATCTTGAAACAATATTCATTCTGCTAGTTCCGCCGCTTTCGTTTTATTATAGGTGTTAAATGGAAATGAGATGCTGCTGCTGCATTGTAATATCGTCACAAGATCCCGTATTTCCCAAGCAATTTCTTCTTATTATATTTTAAAGAAGATGCAGGGTGTTATTTTACATCTTAGTATTTCCTGAACTCTTGATAATTTGGCCAGAATGCAGCCCCCACTGCCATATTTAGATTGGGGAAGCTCTTCCACTGTTGCGTTTCAAAGATGTGTGTATGTGTCTTGTCTCTGAGTCCCCAGATCGGTATTCTGTCTTCAGGATTACCCCAGTTCATGTTTGTTTATTTGCTATTCGCTTTTACAGCCCCACCTTTTCACCAAATGACCCTAGGGCGGGCTACAAAAATATTACAACTGAAATTGTTAAATGAAAATACAAAAGCAACCAATATTGGAATAAGAAAGATAGCTATGCAGGAGGAAGGGAGATGTCATCTCAACCAAAGAGAGCCAGTGCACTGCATTGGTAAGATCACAGTGGTCCAGTACGTGGCCAAAGGGCCGCATGTGGCCCTTGAAACCTTTTTTGGTGGCCATTGGCAACCTTTGACATCTCCCCCAAGTCTTCTTGCTGCCTTCTCAAAGCTGTGTAAATGAGGTGCTGGGTTCTGACAGGGTCCTAGGGTAGGGTTACCAGACATCCCCGTTTCCCAGGGACAGTCCCCGGATTTGCTAATAAGTCCCCGGACTAATTCCGTTCCCGGATTTCATCTAATGTCCCCGGGAAACGCAGCAGTGGAAGTCTCAGCAGCCCGGAGCAGTTGGCTCTGGCTGGCTTCAGGAGCTGCTCGGAAGTCCCCATATGATGGTGGTGCAGGGGTTCTAAGACGCAGCTTCCGGGCTGCCTCCACCTTCCCTGACCCAGCAACTAAGCTGTGAAAGGAGGCTTCATGCTGCCTATCGGAGCAGCCTCCCAACTCCTCCTTGCGTGCAAGCAGGGCGGGGTGGGGATCTCTCAGCTGTGAAGTCACACTGCCTATCAGAGCTTGCGTGCAAGCAGGAGGGGACAGGGATCTCTCAGGCAACGGGAAACCTCCCCAGTTGAAGGGATCCCTGCCCACTCCTGTTTGCCCACAAGTAGGAATGGGGTTGGGGCTGCTCCAATGGGAAGGAAGGCATCGCACTGCCTGAGAGATCCCTGCCCCCTCCTGCTTGCACGCAAGTAGGAAAGGGATTGGGGCTGCTCCAATGGGAAGGGAGGCATTGCGCTGCCCGAGCCTCGCTGCCGCCACAGCTCTTGGCCCTCCGTCTCCACCTTCCATGCCTGACCCACCGCGCACCACTTCCCCACCACCACCGAAGAACCAACAACTTAGGGGCTGCCCAGGCTCATGGAGAAAGGAGATAGAAGCTTCGGAGGAAGGGGAAACATGGTGGTTGAGGCCACCCTCTGCCACCGCCATTGCTGCTGCAGCATCAATGTCCCGAACATGTATTTATTTATTTAAAGTGTCCCCGGATTCATTGAAAAAAATCTGGTGACCTTATCCTAGGGACCTCCATCCTATCAGAGCCTCGTGCCTCCTTCCCAAAACCCTGCACCTCGCTTACCTGGCGTTGGGAAGGCAGCACAAGGTGTGGCATGGGTGGCATCATATTTTGGCCTCGCTCCCCCCTGTGACAAGGCACTCTGTCCACCAGGTTCCGTGTCAAAGTCCTCTTGCAGCACGCTTAACCTGAAAGGTTGGTCTGCCTGGGTTGGAGTGTTGGACTAGGACCTGGGTGAGTGCCGGGATCAAATCCCCACTGAACTGTGAACTGGGTGACCTTGGACCTCTCACCCTCACCTGCCTTGAAGGTGTTACCGGAAAAATCTGAGGGCTCCCTTGGACAAAAACAAAGACACCAACCAGGATAACTTGGAGCAAAACAGCAGCCTGTAGGCTTGGCCTTTATTGAACTGTTGCAACAGGGTGTTCCCCTCACTTGCAGGAGAGAGGAAAGACCCAGAAAGATGGTGTGCTTTTGAAATTCCCATCCTCTAGGTCAAGCCCACCCCCAGAAACATCATGCATACATTACAGAAAGGAGGGGTTGAGGGAGGAGTTGTGGTGGTAACCTGAGTGTCCTGTCACCTGCCTGGTTCTTCCTTTCCCCCTCCCCATGAGTCACTTCCAGGAGACAAAGGGGAGTTTGCAGTTTCCTGCCCCCAGAGGGAAGATCTGATCATTGTCCTTTGTTTCAGTCCATGCTGAATCCACTCCCATATGCAAGTTCTTTGTGATCTTGATTGTCTTCTGTCTGGGACCATCAGGGTTGACATAGCAACTGGGCAGGGCTCCTGTGGATGTGCTGGGATGGTGAAGGGATTATGGCTGACCAGAACCAAGCCACCGCCCTTTGATAGTCCTTGTCATATGGAGTAAAATAAAAATGGAACAGTGCAAATCCGATGTATGGTTGATTTTTCTATGAATTTATAACAGAAATGTGGCTTATGTAGTGTGTGAGTGTGAGTGTGTGTGAAGTTTGTACAAACAAAATGATTGGGGTGGGGAGGTTCCTGCTACAAAGAGTTGTTGTGGGATTAAATGAGGAGGGGGAGAACCAGGTATGCCACCTTGGGCTCCTTGTGGAAAAGGTGGGTTCGTAATGCACTGGAAGCAGCTGATGGGCATTGTAGTCCAGAACATCTGGAGGGCACCAGCTTGGTGGATTCTGATTGTAAGCAACCTGTCTTCCTGGGGCAACTCATTTCTAGTTCTGAATTGCCGCCATCTTCAGTGGGGTGACTTAGGAGTAAGTTGAAAGAGGATGAACAGACTCGCCCAGCAAGATTAAAAGCTATTGATCTGTCTCTCCCCTTTGTGCATTTCTTTTTGTTGTGTTTAACAATAAATCATGTTTTGAACAATAAGAGAGCTGCTGTTAATGGATGCAGTTCAGTTCTTGAGAAGACGACGGGAGTGGCTTAATCGAGAACTTCGGCAAAGGCATGTGAAGACCCAAAGAAGCTGAGATTCCTTTATACATACAGTGGTGCCTCGCAAGACGAAATTAATTCGTTCCGCAATTCTCTTCGTCTTGCGGGTTTTTCGTCTTGCGATGCACGGTTTCCCATAGGAATGCATTGACAATCAATTAATGCGTTCCTAGGGAAACCACCTTCTGAAGGCTGGGGGGGGACAAGGGCTTTTCTTCCCACCCCCAGCATTTTAAAAAACCCCCGGGACAGCGGAGGGCTTCTCCGCTGTCCGGGCGATCTTAAAATGCTGGCGGGCGGCATTTTAAAATCGCCCCGGACAGCGGAGGACTTCTCCGCTGTCCGGGGCGATTTAAAAGCCCCTGGGAAGGCAGGCAGGGGGGGACAAAGACTTTCGCCCCCTGCCCGCCTTCAGAAGGTGTTCCCACCCCCCCGCCCGGCTTCGCAGCAGCGCTACGAAGCCCGGCAGCTGGGGCAGCTGTTCCCGCCCCACCTCCCCCCTTCGGAACATCGTTCCGAAGTGGGGCGGATGGGGCAGCTGTTCCCGTCCCCCCTTCGGAACATCGTTCCGAAGTGGGGCGGATGGGGCAGCTGTTCCCGCCCCCCTCCCCCCTTCGGAACATCGTTCCGAAGTGGGGCGGATGGGGCAGCTGTTCCCGCCCCACCTCCCCCCTTCGGAACATCCTTCCGAAGTGGGGCGGATGGGGCAGCTGTTCCCGCCCCACCTCCCCCCTTCGGAACATCCTTCCGAAGTGGGGCGGATGGGGCAGCTGTTCCCGCCCCACCTCCCCCCTTCGGAACATCCTTCCGAAGTGGGGCGGATGGGGCAGCTGTTCCCGCCCCACCTCCCCCCTTCGGAACATCCTTCCGAAGTGGGGCGGATGGGGCAGCTGTTCCCGCTCCACCTCCCCCCTTCGGAACATCCTTCCGAAGTGGTGCGGATGGGGCAGCTGTTCCCGCCCCACCTCCCCCCTTCGGAACATCCTTCCGAAGTGGGGCGGATGGGGCAGCTGTTCCCGCCCCCCCTCCCCCCTTCGGAACATCGTTCCGAAGTGGGGCGGATGGGGCAGCTGTTCCCGCCCCCCCTCCCCCCTTCGGAACATCGTTCCGAAGTGGGGTGGATGGGGCAGATGTTCCCGCCCCACCTCCCCCCTTCGGAACATCGTTCCGAAGTGGGGCGGCTGGGGCAGATGTTCCCGCCCCCCGCTTCGGAACAGCGTTTTAAAATGCTGGGGGTCGGCAGCGAACGCTCCCGACCCCCAGCATTTTAAAATCTCCCCGGGACAGAGACTTCTCTGCTGTCCCTTGGAGATTTTAAAATGCTGGGGGTCAGCAGCGAACGCTTCGCTCCCGCCCGCCAGCATTTTAAGATCGCCCGGGGCAGGCGGGGGGGAGGCAGGCGGGGGGGAGCAAAGACTTTTGCCCCCCGCCGGCCTTCAGAAGAGGTCCTCTTCTGAAGGCCGGCTGTGGGCGAAAGTCTTTGCTCCCGACCGCCAGCATTTCCCTATGGGCTTTCGTCTTGCGATGCAAGCCCATAGGGAAATTCGTCTTGCGAAGCGCCTCCAAAACAGAAAACCCTTTCGTCTTGCGGGTTTTCCGTCTTGCGAGGCATTCGTCTTGCGGGGTACCACTGTATATATATGGTTCATCCAGTGTTGGTATCAAGGTAGCTGCCTCTGAGTCCTTAATGGATGCAGTTATGCTCAGACTCTCCTCCCCAACTATGAAATATAGAGAAGTAGTCAAACTAGGGAACTATCCCTCGGGAGGCAAGGATGGCCACCAATTTGGATGCCTTTAAAAGAGGATTAGACAAATTCATGGAGGAGGAGAGGTCCTCCAAATACAAGATGGGGGACACTTGGCTTGAGAGCAGTACATGTGAAAAGGATCTAGGAGTCTTGGTTGACCACAAACTTGACATGAGCCAACAGTGTGACGCGGCAGCTAAAAAAGCCAATGCAATTCTGGGCTGCATCAATAGGAGTATAGCATCTAGATCAAGGGAAGTAATAGTGCCACTGTATTCTGCTCTGGTCAGACCTCACCTGGAGTACTGTGTCCAGTTCTGGGCACCACAGTTCAAGAAGGACACTGACAAACTGGAACGTGTCCAGAGGAGGGCAACCAAAATGGTCAAAGGCCTGGAAACGATGCCTTATGAGGAACGGCTAAGGGAGCTGGGCATGTTTAGCCTGGAGAAGAGGAGGTTAAGGGGTGATATGATAGCCATGTTCAAATATATAAAAGGATGTCATATAGAGGAGGGAGAAAGGTTGTTTTCTGCTGCTCCAGAGAAGCGGACATGGAGCAATGGATCCAAACGACAAGAAAGAAGATTCCACCTAAACATTAGGAAGAACTTCCTGACAGTAAGAGCTGTTTGACAGTGGAATTTGCTGCCAAGGAGTGTGGTGGAGTCTCCTCCTTTGGAGGTCTTTAAGCAGAGGCTTGACAACCATATTTCAGGAGTGCTCTGATGGTGTTTCCTGCTTGGCAGGGGGTTGGACTCGATGGCCCTTGTGGTCTCTTCCAACTCTATGATTCTATGATTCTAGCGATGACTGCTAGTCAGAAGGGCTGTTCTCTGTCTCCACAGCCGGAAGCAGAAATGCTTCTGAATCCCAATTGCTGGAACCCAGAAGAGGGGAAGGGCTCTTCTGCTCATGTTCCGCTCCTGGGTTTCCCACAGGCATCTGGTTGGCCACTTTGAGAACAGGATGCTGCATTCCAGTTAATGGACCATTGGCCTGATCCAGCAGCCTCTAGGATCCATTGGGCTTTTTAGCTCAGTGTTGTCTTGTTAGCGGAGAAATCTGAGGGCTCCCTTGGGCAAAAACCAAGGACACCAGCCAAGAGTACCAGAGCAAAACAGCAGCCAGTAGGCTTGGTCTTGATTGAAGACTGTTGTGACAGGACTCCCACCTGCCACCAGGTGGAACAAGATGGAAGCCCCGAACAAAAGAGAACCCAAACTTTTATTAGCTGCTAATCCCCATGTTACACCCCCCCCAAACTACATCACTCATACATCACGGTTACATCATGAAAGGGGAAGTCTGGTGGCAGTAATATGAGCATCCTGGACCCTGCCCCATGGTTCCCCTTGCCCTCCACCAAACACCCATCCAGTGGAACAAAAGAGATACTTACATTTCCCTGTTTCCCAGCCAAGTTCATCACACCCTTTTGTCTTCATCTGGGTTTGTTATTTCTGGAATGGCTACCTGTCTGGCACTCAGGTATCAGGAGGCCAGGGATCATCAGTCAGGCAGAGGGGCTGCTGAGTAGCTGAGCTCACATGTCTATATGAATTTCTGAAGTTTCCCCAGTGAGCCAGTACATAGGTACATTGATCAGTGAATTCTTACATTTGGTATCATGCAGCAGAGGCCCTTTGAATAGATGGGAAGAAACTGTGATGAAGTGTTTTGTGGGGACAAGTCACAAAAGTGATTGTGCTGGTTTTGGTAGTGGGCTGCATGTGCATGATATCTGCTGGAGGGGCAACCCCCCCCAACCTGTACATAAATTCCTGCAGCAGTCTACAATGACTGGTGATGGTTCTTCAGGATTTCAGGCGGGGGTCTCTCCCAGCCCTACCAGAAGATGCCATTGTGGATTGAACATGGAACCGACTTCCTGCAAAGTAGATGCTCTGGCGCTGAGAATCTGTGGCCCTCCAGGTGTTGCTGGACTCCTGTTCTTGGCCTTTGGCGATGTTGGCAGGGGGCATGTGGCCGCAGGCTCCCCATCCCTGGTTAACACTGACAGACAGAAGTTCCCCAGGGTGTCAGGCAGGCATCTCGCCCTAGCCCTACCTGAAGAGACCATCAGGGATTGAGCCTGGCACCTCCCACATGCCGTGCCGATGCTCTAACCACTGAGCTACAGCCTCACCACCATGCAGGAATAATAGTCCACTTGCCAAAATTGGTCTCTTCATTGTCGTCTGTGCCGCATTGGAGCAGCTCACTGCAAATATTTGCACCTGGTAAACATTTGTTCATGTGCAGCTGGCGAAACAAAGATAGGGAAGGTGTGAGTCACCAGGAGAGGTGATGCTGAAATGGAGGGCTGACCTCTGACCATTCAGCGCCTGGGTTTGCTCTTGACATTTTGATGGAGCAAAAGCAATTCTCTTACCTTTCAACAGAGGTGTGTTGGATTGAATTGCCTTTCCCCGTGATTTTAGGCACACATTTACATTTCTATCAGTGTACTACATCCTTTCTCAAGCCCATTATGAGCATTTTAAAATATAAATTCTTCGAGATGTGAATTGAATCATGGTCCAGTATGTTGTTTGCAACAGCAGGTGGATGGAGTTCTTGAGCTGACTGTTGGAAAACTCAGGACAGAGAAAATGAAGTCCTCCTTCACACATAGTGTGGTTAAACTGTGGAACTCCCTCCCACAGGAGCCAGTGATGGGTGGCTATGCTCTGTCCACACAGTTGGAAGCAGCAATGCTACTGAATGCCAGTTTCTGGAAACCACCGCAGGGGCAAGTGCTCTTGTGCTCAAATCCTCTTGTGGGTTTTCCACAATGGGCATCTGGTGAGAAGAGGATGTTGAACTACATGGCTGCTGGCCTGACTCTTCAGGCTCTTCTTAAGAACCTTAAGGATTCTTATGAACATGTGTGTTCTTACGAACACTAAGGAATGGGCTGTGAAAAAGCCAGTGTCTATGTCATGTGATCTCTCTTGGCATCTGATCTGCAAGGAGGCTTCTTCTTCTTTGGCGATCCCTCGTAGCCGAGTAAGATTGTCTTCCATTAACAATGAGTCCGTAAGTGACTATGGAGGCCAATTCTGGATCCACACGTCCTTCCACAGTGGGGACATGGGTTTCCAGGCAGGAGCTGATCACGGAGTGGATTTGCCAAGCATACTTTCCTCTTATCACGTTTCTCCCTTGCATCCTGAGTTTGAGGGTCTTCAAAGCCCATGACGTCTTTGGTAAAGGCCATTCTCCAACTGGAGCACTCGCAGGCCGGTGTTTTCCCAGTTGTCGGTGTCCGTACTACATTTTTTTAGATTTGCCTTGAGACAGTCTTTAAACCTCTTTTGCTGACCACAAGCATTACACTTTCCATTTTTAAGTTGGGAAAATAGTAGCTGTTTTGGAAGACGATCATCAGGCATCTGCACAACATGTCCAGTCCAACGAAGTTGATGTTGAAGAATCATTGCTTCAACACTGGTGATCTTTGCTTCTTCCAGTACACTGGCATTAGTTCGCCTGTCTTCCCAAGTGATGCAAGGAGGCACCATTGGTCACCAATGGCACCCCTGCCTCTCGTGCAGGAGACCCCTGGACTCAATGATCTTGGGGAGCCAGTGTTACGGAAAAGCAGCAATGCGAGAGCGAGCTGCAGGTGGCTGGCTGCAAAGCAAAACAGGATGTTGATGACTGTACCATGGGAACAAAGGGACAGTCTATTCACTGTACTGAGCACCGGATGTTAGCTCAGAGTGTCATCTGACCTGTACTGGAAGTACAGGGGTGGAGTTTCTCTCTCTGCTGTTGGAGACTGAACTGTGCAGACGCATTTCTCTGTACTGCTGCAAGGACAGAAATAAAGCGATGTAAATACATTTCTGTCTGACTCTTTCCCCTCCCTAGGGAGGAGGGGAGAGTGGTGTGTCCTTCTCACGCTGAGTGGGATCGCTGATAGTGGCCTCGCCTGTATCCTGCCGGGAGACGCAGACGGGAAGGTCAACAAGGATCTTAAGCCGAGTGCCTGGAGAGTGGCCAGTTTCCCTCTGTTCTCAAGCCCTGGGCTAGTCGTATAAGAAGAGCCTGCTGGATCAGGCCAATGCCCCATCTAATCCAGCATCCTGTTATCACAGTGGCCAACCTGATACCCAAATGGGAAGTCCACAAGCAGGACCTGAGTCCAAGAACACGTTCTCTCCCTGTCATTTCCAGCAACAGGTATTCAAAAGCATTGCAGCCTCTGACAGTGGAGACAGGGCAGAGCCATCATGACTTGTTATTGTTTAGTCATTTAGTCGTGTCCGACTCTTCGTGACCCCATGGACCAGAGCACGCCAGGCACTCCTGTCTTCCACTGCCTCCCCCAGTTTGGTCAAGCTCATGCTGGTAGCTTCGAGAACACTGTCCCACCATCTCGTCCTCTGTCGTCCCCTTCTCCTTGTGCCCTCCATCTTTCCCAACATCAGGGTCTTTTCCAGGGAGTCTTCTCTTCTCATGAGGTGGCCAAAGTCTTGGAGCCTCAGCTTCAGGATCTGTCCTTCCAGTGAGCCCTCAGGGCTGATTTCCTTCAGAATGGAGAGGTTTGATCGTCTTGTAGTCCATGGGACTCTCAAGAGTCTCCTCCGGCACCATAATTCAGAAGCATCAATTCTTTGGCGATCAGCCTTCTTGATGGTCCAGCTCTCGCTTCCATACATCACTACTGGGAAAACCATAGCTTTAACTATACGGACCTTTGTTGGCAAGGTGATGACTAGCTTCCATGAATTGGTCTCATTTTCTTTTTAAGCCATTAGGGCATCTGGCTGGCCACTGTGTGAAAAGGGATGCTAGGCTCTGTTTGGCCTGATCTCGCCACTGCAGGGCTCTGCTTATCTTCTTACTTCACATCCACCTCACGTTGTCCATGCCAGCCCCCATCATGCAGACAGCAGGTTAAACTTCCTACATCTGCAGGGGATTGCCGGGTGGGAGGTACTCGTGGAATGTGATCAAGCCTGTTTTTGCACTGTGCTAAGAACATGTAGTCCCGTGCCAAAGGCAGCTGATTGTAGCACAGATCATTTTAAAAGACTTTGCTGCGGCAGCTGTGAAGAAATTATTCTTAGCTGCTCTTGCATCTGCCTGTCTTGGCTGGTCAAAGCCACTTGAGAGGAAAAGCAGAGTCCTTTCCTGGTTACACTTACTAATGGGATGAAACCCTGAATAAATTGGCAATGATTCCAGTTCTTAACTCCAAAAAACATGTAACTGGATGGTGTTATATTTGCAGGGAGATGATCAGACAGGCAAAAGCTCAGAATGAGCTCAGGCTTGTGAGAGGGGTTAAAAATAATTTTTAAAAGTTTATTTGGCTCTGCTTGAAGCAAGAAGCAAGAGGAAGAACAAGCAAGTGGTAGGTCCTCTGCGTGGAGAAGGTGGAGAAATACTATTGGGTGACAGAGAGAAGGTGGAACTGCTCAACACCTACCGTATTTTTCGCCATATAGGACGCACTTTTCCCCCTCCAAAAATGAAGGGGAAATGTGTGTGCGTCCTATGGGGCAAATGCAGGCTCTCCAGGCTTCAGGAAGCTATCCGCAAGCCTTGCGAGCAGCAGCTTGCAGCCCGAAGCACGGGGCGCGCTCCGGAGCGCACCCTGGGTTTTGGGCAGATGTCCGCAAGCCTTGCGAGCCCAGCGGGAGTTCCCGCCAGGCTTGCAAGGCTTGCGGATAGCAGCCTGTTCTGGGGGCTGGGGACGGGGGAAACTCGAGCTTCCCCTGCCCCAGCCCCACGGCTGGGGGGGGAAATAAATTTTTATTTAAATAAAAATGTATTTCCCCCCCCCCCAAAAAAAAAAAACAGGTGCGCCCTATGGGCCAGTGCGCACTATAGGGCAAAAAATGCGGTACTTTGCCTCTGTCTTTACCCAAAAGGAAAGTGATGCCCAACCTGGTGATAACGTGGTGTAAGGAGTGAGCTGCAGCCCAAGATAGGGAAAGAGGTAGTGATGGAAAACCTAATTACTTTTAAATGAGTTCAAATCTCCAGGGCCTGATGAGCTGCATCCAGGTTTACTAAAGGAGCCTCTGGATGTAATCTCAGAGCCTCTGTCTATAATCTTGGAGGATTCTTGGAGAACAGATGAGGTTTCTATGGACTGGAGGTGGGCAAATGTTGTCAAAGGGGGGGGGGAGAAGACTCAGGTAGCTAGTGACTGGTCAGCTTGACACTGATACCAGGAAAAGTTCTACAACAGATAAACAATTGCTCTGCAAGCACTTAGAAAAGGACCCAGCATAGGTTTCTCAAAAACAAGTCATGCCAGATAAATCACATTTCTTTTTTTGGTGGAGTTACAAGTCTGGTGGATCGGGGACACTGTGGACATAGTGTATCTTGATTTCAGTAAGGCAGTCTGGACCTGGAGATGGATGACGGAGGACACGGGGTACCATTTTTTTTTTTTATTTCAAATCCTTATTTTCATAAAACTTACTTCACCGACCTCCTCATACCTTCCCTTTCTGCTTTAGAATTTCAATTGTTTAGCTCAGCAAATCCTCATCCTTAATTTAATGTAATTGTTAACCTTTCTTTTCTTTTAGCTTAATCTTTACGGCTGTAATCCACTTAATTTCTAAAACCGCATCATTCTAACACTCATTAATTTTACAATGTTTCTTAAGATAGTCCTTAAATTTCCTCCAGTCTTCTTCCGTCGTCTCTTTCCCCTGGTCTCGGATTCTGCCAGTCATTTCTGCCAGTCCCATATAGTCCATCACCTTCATCTGCCATTCTTCCAGAGTGGGTAGATCTTGTGTCTTCCAATGCTTAGCGATGAGTATTCTTGCTGCTGTTGTAGCGTACATAAAGAATGTTCTGTCTTTCTGACACGGGGTACCATTGTGCCTTGTCAGCACAAGCGTTGATTTCACTTCAAGCCAAACTCACAAAGGTCTTACTTGGCAAGACCTGCCAAGTCCTGAGGTTGTATCTGCAACGTGACTTGAGTAGTTTTGTTTAATTGCTAGCGAAGAGGTTGCTGAAGATGGTAATGGGCAGGTGCATATGATCGGGTCCTGTTTTGACCTGTGGGTGCTGGACGAGGTCCTCTGAAGCCTGCCTGTGACGTGTGGGTGGATGGATGGCAGCCAGCAGCAGCAGCAGGTGGCACTTAAGCTGGCGGTCTGTAGCCAGAGAGGGTAGAAGAGGTCTCTGGAGCCACCTCCACAGAGAAGGGGCAGGGAGGGGGGCAGACGGACAGACAAGCTTGGGTCAGACACAGATCTACCAGACCATGGATAGTTCCAACAGGCTGTGAAGACTCCTGGCTTCAGCCCTGCTTCAGAGCTCCAAGCACTGAAAACAAAGCTAACGCAATTCTAGGCTGCATCAACAGAAGTTGAGTGTCCACAGTAAGGGAAGCAGTGGTCCCACTCTATTCTGCCTTGGTCAGACCACACCTGGAGTCCTGTGTCCAGTTCTGGGCACCACAATTTAAGAAGGATGTTGACAAGCTGGAAGGTGTGGAGATGACAAGACAGCTGTAAGAAGTGTTTGATAGTGGAATGGGCTAATATGGGAGGTGGGGACTTCTCCTTCCTTGGCAGTTTTTAAGCAGAGATTGGGTGGCCATCTGTCAGGGATGCTTCAGCTGTGATTTCTGTATTGCACACTTGATGAGCCTTGGGACCAGCCTGCGCTGGTCTACCTAAGGACATTCTTCTAAACCAGGCATGTCCAAAGTCTGGCCCGGGGGGCTTAATCCAGCCCACCGGTTGATTTAATCCGGCCCCTTGGTAGTTTATTTCCTGGGGGGAAATCCAAAAAGAAGGTCAACAGCTTCAGTCCTAAACAGCTTCAGGTCAACAGCTGCAGAGTTCTTTGCTGAGATCAGCCAAACGATAGCTTCAATCAATAATGTGGGCTTTTCTGTCGTGCCACAGCTGCCTCAGGGTTTGGAAACGGCTGCTTTCAGGGAGCCGGTCAACAACTTTGGCCGGCCTTCATGAATGTTCACTTCATCAAATCTGACCCTCTTTGAAAAAAGTTTGGACACCGCTTTTCTAAGCCTAACTGGGATAAACCTATGGGCCCTTCAGATATATTATAGGATTATTAAGCACCGTGACAGCACTCAGACCCGATACATAGGGCAGGAGCTTAAGCTGCAACATCCTTGCTGCGCTTCTGCAAGAGAACGACCTTCCCAGCTGATGTGTGAGCTCCACTTACCGTGACTCGTGGGGATCAGGGTAGTAGTGGGAATTCTCCCTCTCCGCTTAGCTGCAGCATTTTCAGTGCACACCTTGTCTTGGGTCTTTGTCACTGAGCGGCACATTTGTGTCACTGGGCATTAGGTACAGCGTGACATTTCAGCCAAGCAGGCTGGTTCTGCTAATCCTGAAACAGATGGCGATTGCAGAGTTCTTTGCCGAGATCAGCCAAACGATAGCTTCAATCAATAATGTGGGCTTTTTCTGTTGTGCCGCAGCTGCCTCGGGGTTTGGAAACGGCTGCTTTCAGGGAGCCAGAATCATCTTCTGTGCCTCTCAGAAAGGGTGTTGCAGAGTTGGGGAAGGTTCAAAAAATGGCACCCAAAACGCTGGAGGGGATGGAGTGGCTCATCTCTGAAGAAAGGCAGCAACATTTGGGACTTTTTAGTTAGAGAAAAGGCGAGTAAGAGGCTACACAATAGAAGTTTATAAAATTGGGCAGAGCATGGAGAAAGTATATAGAGAGGGTACGTTCTGTCGTATGCGGTGGACCTGTGAAAGGGTCAAAGAGTATTGGGAAATAATTCATAATGAATTGAAAAAAAATGAAAAAAAACAGAGTTCTTTTTGTTGGGGATAATTCAGATGGAAATTCCCAGGTATCAAAAAAGGTTATTTATGTATGCCACTACTGCAGCCCGTGTTAGCCCCCAAATGGAAAACGAGCAAAGTCCCAACCAAAGAAGAATGGCAACTTAAACTGACGGAATATGTGCAGCTTGCGGACCTAACATATAGAAGAAGAGAACAAGAAGAATATATGTTTAAAGAAGATCAGAAAGTGTTTATTGAATATACATGGAGAAATTGTGTATAGTTGAAAACGTTTGCAGCATTAAGATAGATTTAACAGTGTACATAAGTTTTGATGGATGTAATAGTGGGATACTGAATGGTTTAGTTTATATAAAATATGCAGGGATTTATGTTATGCAAAATGAACCATGGAACAAGAAGAAGGGAAGTCATTTTAAAGTTGTTTAAATGGATATTCTAAAATTTAAACAAAATTTAATAAAAATTATACAGAGAGAACGTATATAGAGAAAAGTCCCCCCCCCTCCCAACACTAGAAGTGGTCAGGCAACAAAGCTGAATGTTGGAAGATTCAGGGCAGATAAAATCCCGCAGTTTGGTCAAACTCATGCTGGTAGCTTCAAGAACACCGTCCCACCATCTCGTCCTCCGTCGTCCCCTTCTCCTTGTGCCCTCCATCTTTCCCAACATCAGGGTCTTTTCCAGGGAGTCTTCTCTTCTCATGAGGTGGCCCAAGTCTTGGAGCCTCAGCTTCAGGATCTGTCCTTCCAGGGAGCACTCAGGAAGATCAAACCAATCCATTCTGAAGGAAATCAGCCCTGAGTGCTCACTGGAAGGACAGATCATTGCAATTCTGCGTTTGCTGCAAACCAGCCTTCTTTAAAACATTTTCCTCCATCAGCTACGTCCCCCCTGTGGCGGACAAACTGTGTTGTATCTGTAATAAGCTTTGGCCTTAGATGTCAAATGTTTGTGGCACATTCTTTTACTTGAGAGGTGGGCATCCTCAGGACCGTGGGCCAAATGTGCCCTTCCAGTGTTCTCCAGGCCACAACTCCTCTCCAGTCCTGCTTTCCATGGTACCTTAAACATTTATGCCTGCCTGGGAAGTGTGTCCTTGGACTCCGATAATTCTGGTGCCTTATGGCTTTGGGAAGCCCACCAGAATCCTTTCTTTTACTTCTCTGTCGATTGCCTGCATGACAAAAGGGAGTTCAGCTATTCTGTCAGCCGCCCCTCCTTTGTCCAATCCAGTCATTAACCAGCTAACCTTAAGAGTGGCTTTCTGTATTCATTGCTCTGGCAGCTCCTTTCAGCGCCGGGAAGATCTTTTCGATTTCTTTATCTTCACAAGAACACCCTGAGATGCAGACAAAGCTGGCAAAGGAAGAGGAGGGGGCCGGTTCAGCAGAGGCATGCGTCACTGTAAACATACTACATTCAGTCTAAGTCGCCTGACAAATGCTTACACGGCAATACATTTGTTAGCCTTCAGGGTGACGCGGGGCACTTGGTTTCTATGGGTCCTTGTGTTCCAGCCCCGGGCAGTGGCATCACCACAGAGTCCCACTGCCCTGGCTTGGCCAGCCGTGCTACATATTGAGTAGGTAAAGGGTAAAGGGAACCCTGACCATTAGGTCCAGTCGTGACTGACTCTGGGCACTCATCTCGCTTTACTGACCGAGGGAGCCGGCGTACAGCTTCCGGGTTATGTGGCCAGCATGACTAAGCCGCTTCTGGCGAACCAGAGCCGCGCACGGAAATGTCGTTTACCTTCCCACCAGAGCGGTACCTATTTATCTACTTGCACTTTGACGTGCTTTCGAACTGCTAGGTTGGCAGGAGCAAGGACCGAGCAACGGGAGCTCACCCCGTCATTGCGGGGATTCGAACTGCCGACCCTCTGATCAGCAAGTCCTAGGCTCTGTGGTTTAACCCACAGCGCCACCCGCGTCCTTACATATCAAGTGCTGGTACTCAACTGCGTGAAGTAATGTAGGACACTGTTCTTCAACGTTAGGTCCCCAGATGTTGTTGGGACTACAACTCCCATCATCCTGTCCCATTGGCTAATCTAGCTGTGGACGATGGGAGTTGTAGTCCACATTGTCTGGAGGGCAGCAGGTCAAGGAAGGCTATTCCTCAACTTGGAGTCCCCAGATGTTGTTGGACTATAACTCTCATCATCCTGTCTCATTGGTTGTGGGCGATGGGGTTGTAGTCTGACACACCACCTGGGAACCCAGAGTTGAAGAACACAGCTTTAGGGTGTCAGGATACCACTCCCTGGAAGAACCTTTGGAAACTTTGCTAGTAACGTGCTCACTTTGGGAGCTGTTCGGTGGCCACGTTTTGACTCACGTTTGTTAACAGTCACTGGCTGAGCAGTGAGAGTGATGCTTCAAACTCCTTGGGCTGCATTCAGCCAACCCACTGCGCTAGCAGAAGTCACCACAAAGATTCCCACGGGTGCAACAGGAATTCCTCTCCTCCCTCTGCCCACACTATCCCCAAATCTGCTCTGGGGGAAACCCAAAACCATGGTCTTTCAGGTCATAATACAGGATAGTACACCATACTGACTCTCCAATTTCCTGTCTGGAGTCAAAGGGATAGAGTGGGATACCAGTCCAAACGTGCCCCTCAAAAATAGATCTGGTTGGTAGTCGAAGTCTAGGAAAGCATTGAGTTATGCAACAGCTTATTTGGGGTAGGGGCAGCCCAGCTGTGATATCCACCAGTGCAGTCCTGCTAAGTTAATTTCTTCCAGCTGTAACCTGCTGCATAGTGTTATTCCAACAAACCAGTTACTGCAATGCAGTGTTTCAGCGGCGAGTAGATGGATGCCTGAAAGTGGTATTATGATTAATGCATGAATAATAATATATATATAAAAAACATTTTGCATCATTTTGGAGCCCTTAATTGTGTTCTTCCTCCTAAAGTACCTCTCCTACAACTTCAAAGTAATATGATTAGACTCGAATCCAATAACATTACCCTTTGCCTCCAGCCGCCTAGTTGGGGTGTGTGTACGCACGGTGTATTAGTCATCGGTTGAAGGTTAGCGTTCAATCATTCATTTGCTGAAAACAGAAAGACATCTGGAACCTGCTTCTGTCTTGCAAGGCTGGACTTGGCTGAAGCTGAAAGCCTGTGTTTTGGATCTCATGGAGGAGAAAGAGTAGGCGGTGGCTGTGGAAAAGAGAGAAAGGATGGGATGGGGCTATCTGGAGTGTTGAATAGAATCATAGTTGGAAGGGCCCTCCAAAGATCATCTAGTCCAACCCCCTGCAGTGCAGGAATCACAGCTAAAGTTGCCCTGACAGGTGGCCATCCTACCTCTCCAAGCATCCATGAAGTCTCTGAACCCTTGGTCTTGAGCTGGTTACCTTTCTCTCCCTTGGAAAAAGTACACAGAGCTGAAGTTGGAAGAGCAATACTCTTCCCCACTTCCTCTTCCAACTCTCTGACGTTTACCCAGATCCTTTGGAAACGTGAAGTATGTGTGTTCATCCTTTTCACTCTTGGGAGTAGCGATTTACGGGGGGGGGGGGATCAAAAGTGACCAGAGGAGGCTTTGCATTCTCTCAACAAATGTGCCCAGGGCCTTAAAAATGTTGGTGATCCTTGCAGCAAAAAATACTATTCAGCATCCGTTGGCTACCTGCCTGCTGCTTCCCCTTACTTAGGCCAGCCTTTCTCAACCTGTGGGTCCCCAGATGTTGTTGGACTACAACTCCCATCACCCCCAGCTAGCAAGGCCAGAGCTCAGGGATGATGGGGGTTGTAGTCCAACAACATCTGGGGAACCACAGGTTGAGAACCGCTGCCCTAGGCCTCACAACCTCAGACAGTTGCTGGAGATGTGGTGCTGTAGGGGGAGGCCTGTTCTGGGGGGATGGCAGGATGCTTGCAAAATTCTGGAAGGAGGTTTTAGTTCTTATGAGTACAGTCCTCAATCTGAAGTGGATCCTGAGTTCTAGCCCAGTACTTCTGGACTGTGTACCCCTTGGATACGGAGACTGAGCAAGAATTGAGCTTCCTAGTTTCAAAGGTGGCCAGGAGGCTGAGCTGGGAAAAATGAGTGACCCAGGTATAGATGGCTGGTCTGTTGGCTTCTTGTTCCTTGGAGCCGCTGAGAAAGAGGCATATGAAAAGAGAAAATCTGAGAAGTCTGAAGACGCCTGGTAAAGAGACGCAGCTGGCGCTGTGGTCTAAACCAGAGCCTAGGGCTTGCCGATCAGAAGGTTGGTGGTTCGAATTCCTGTGCCAGCTGCTGCCAACCTAGGAGTTCGAAAGCATGCCCAAAAGTGCAAGTACAGTGGTACCTCTGGATGCGAACGGGATCCGTTCCAGAGCCCCATTCACATCCTGAAGTGAACGCAACCTGCGCACGCACAAGCGGCGAAACCCAGAAGTAATGTGTTCTGTTACTTCTGGGTTGCCGCAGAGTGCAACCCGAAAACACTCAACCCAAAGCTACTTCAACCCAAGGTATGACTGTAAATAACTAGGTACCACTCCAGCGGGAAGGTAAACGGTGTTTCCATGCACTGCTCTGGTTTCGCCAGAAGCTGCTTAGTCATGCTGGCCACATGACCCAGAAAAGCTGTCTGTGGACAGACGCCGGTTCCCTCAGCCTGTAAAGCGAGATGAGCGCCGCAACCCCAGAGTCGTTTGCGACTGGGCTTAATTGTCAGGGGTCCCTTTACCTTTAAGATGATTTTGGGATCTGCAGAGTTGGATGGGTAGCCAGAGAGGAAGCCTGCTTATTCTGTACCCTGCTACTAGGATGCAAGTTACGTATTGTTATCTTTCAAACATAGAAAACTGTGCATTTAGAAAAGACATTCCAGCAGGATCTTAGCATTTGCTTCTAGTAGATCCCAGCAGCGGATTCCTTTCCAGGCGGCCAAACAGCACACGATCTTCTGCAGTGGGGTTTCATGGGGATTTGTAGCACTTGGAGCTTTCTATTCAAATGAAGATTCACCTGGCAGCATCAGAGCAGGGTTTGGGGTGCAAGGAAGGCCCCTCCCCTATGGATTTCATGCAGTGGCCTAGCGTGGGTTGTCAGCACCCGGGGCAAGGCAAGTAATTTGCGCCCCCTAACCCGTGGATTTGCGCCCCTGCACCCCCCACGCTACGCCACTGATTTCATGCATGTGACTCCACACTTTTCCTCCTACACAGCTGGAGGCAGACTTCGAAACTTATAGAAGGCAATATAAAAACCAATTAAAAGCGTAAGAGTACAATATGAACTCACTCGGCTGAAATAGTAACGAGTCTGATAAGAGCAGCCCTGTTCCCCCAAAGCCAGTGCAAAATGATGGGCTTTGTGCCTCTCCCTTAAAAAGAGATGTCTGTAGAGCACCTCTATTACTGATTGTTCTCATGGAGGTAAACCTGGCAAGTTTATGAGGAATATCGGTGTTCCCTGGGTTGCAATTTTAAAAATGATTTACAGTGAGCTAAACCATACGTGGGTCAGATTCCCAAAATTGTTGCGAAGTGGCTGCATGTTCTTAATAGTTCAGTTTGCACATATAATGACAAATCATCCTGGTATGTTCCAGCCTTTGGGGCGACAATTCTCAGCAGCCCTGGCTGGTAAGGCTGTGTGATGCTGATGGGAGTTGTAGTCCAAAACAGCTGGGCGGCACGCGGTGGGGGTTATTACCCGCCCCTCACCCTAAAGTCCGTGGGTAGGTTACAATGATTCAAAACACAGCATTAAAACAGTTTAAAACAACTATGTGGTTGCGGGACCGCCTCTCCTGGTATGCCCCGCGGAGTACCTTAAGGTCCATAAATGGCAACACTCTAGAGGCCCCGGGCCCTAAGAAAGTCAGATTAGCCTCGCCCAGGGCCTTTTCAACACTGGCCCCGGCCTGGTGGAACGCTCTGTCTCATGAGACCAGGGCCCTGCAGGATCTGATTTCTTTCCGCAGGGCCTGCAAGACAGAGTTGTTCCGCCTGGCCTTTGGTTTGGACTCATTCTGACCCTTATGTTTCCCTCCCTTTATGTGATCTATGAGCTACTTTTTAAAATGAGGCTGCATTTTAAATAGCATTTGAACCTGTATTTTAAATTGGGTTTTTTGCCCCCCCCCCTTTATGTTTTTACTGTAATTTTTACTGGTGTTAGCCGCCCTGGCCAGGGAGAGTGGGGTATAAATAAAATTTATTATTATCATTATTTATTTACAGGTAGGTAGCTGTGTTGGTCTGCCGTAGTCGAAACAAAAAGATTCCTTCCAGTAGCGTCTTAGTGACCAACTAAGTTTGTAATTGGTGTGAGTTTTCGTGTGCATGCATACCGTATTTTTCGCTCTATAACACGCACCTGACCATAACACGCACATCGTTTTTAGAGGAAGAAAACAAGGGGAAAAACATTCTGAATGAAACAGTGGATGTATCATTTTTGTGCTTCATGCTGTGGCCACAGACATGTGATCTGATGGTGAATTTGGGGTGACTCAGTGCAAAGATCCTGAGGATCCATGTGGATCCATGCTTTGTAACCACGTTTTTGCACCATTGCAGCCCCAGGCAACAGTGGGTGCGTGATTTGGGGGGGGGCAGGCTGTAGCCATGGACATGCTATGTTCTCTGATGGTGAATTTGGGGGTGACCCAATGCAAAGATCCTGAGGATCCATGTGGATCCATTTTTGCACCATTGCAGCCCCAGACAACAGTGGGTGCGTGATTTTTTGGGGGGCAGGCTGTAGCCATGGACATGCTATGTGCTCTGATGGTGAATTTGGCCTGACCCAATGCAAAGATCCTGAGGATCCATGTGGATCCATGCTTTTTAACCACATTTTAAGTGGGGAGGGAAGGAAAAACACAGAAGGGACAAGGAGCAAGAGAGGGGTGTGCAGAGAAGTAGCTGGCTAAGAATGCAGGAGTGGGGTATAACGGGAGGGAGGAAAGGAAGGCAAAAGTTTCCCCCCACCCACCCAAGCCACTCAGCTCACGCTCTCTCTCTGCCATCTGCATGTTTTCCGGCTGGAGCATGGAGAGGAATTAGAAGGAAGGACGCTCTGCTTTCCCCTCTTCTTGCCTGGAGGGGAGGTGCTTTCCCTGCTCTTTGTTCCGTTTGAGCAAACACAGCAACGAAACAGAGGAGGGTGGGCAGTAAGACCCTGAGGCAGAATGCAGGAAAGCAGCCGCTTCCTCTTTTCAGGTTTCCCTTCTCCTAGACGCGCGATCTGATTTTTGCCTGATTTTTGCCCCTCCACTCTGGACTGTCGGCTTCAGGGACCACACATTCACTCAATAACACGCACAGACATTTCCCCTTCCTTTTTAGGAGAAAAAATCTGCGTGTTACAGAGAGAAAAATACGGTAGTTCTTGCTGCTTGTTTTTGCATTAACAGCGCCAAAGTGGAGGTCCTGGGCTTCCCCCTCTTGGCCTCGCTGATGTGTTCCAAAGGAAAGCAGAGCAAGACATTTGGCACCAGCTGGCTGCAGGAGTTGCCGGAAGGAGGCGTACAAGGCGCCATCCAAGCGTCTTAGGGACTTGACTCTGGATTTGTGTTCGGTTCACTCCTTAGCCTTTCTTTCCCCTAAAGATATCCCGCAAGGCAGCAGAGGTTTAGGAAAGAGTTTTCCTTCTCCCAGATGTGCTGCCTTCCCAGGTTGATGAGCCCTATTGGCCTCTTCACTTCCAGGCACAAAAACAGGGTTGCTTCTAACATTATCGGGGGGGGGGGGGAACAATGCTGTCCAAGGTTGTAAAGACTGCAGAGAGAATAATTGGGTGCACTCTTCCCACCTTGGATTAAATCTACGCTTCCAGGTGCCATAAGAAAGCTGCAGAGATAGCGCAGGATAGTGCGCACCCCGGAAATGATCTCTTTCAGCTTCTGCCTTCTGGAAGAAGGTTACAGGGTTATAAAGACCAGGACTAGCTGCCTGAGAAACAGTTTCTACCCAAATGCGATTTTGGTTTTAAACGCAGTGTAAGGTAGTCTCTATGGGAGTATATTGTATTCAATTATGGGGTATCAGAGTTTTTAGGGGCTAACCAGGTTGGGATAGTTGGGATAGCAGGCTTGTTGGTTTGTGAATGTTTGATGTAGATTTTTCAATTTTGTTGTTCTCTATGGGACAATGACAATAAGGATTATCGTATCTTATCGTATACATGTCAGGTGATAAAGGCCAGGGTAAAGAGCTATGTCTTCAGCATTCGCTGAAAGCTGTAGAGTGACAGTGTCGGGTACAGTTAGGGGGGAAAGTATTTGATCCCCTCCTAAATTTGCCCGTTTGCTCTCTGACGAAAGAATGACCAGTCCATACTTTTAATGGTAGGTTTATTGTAGCTGTGAGAGACAGAATAACAGGAAAACCCCCAGAAACCCAGAAGACAGAGAATGCCCTCTCTTGACCATTGGCACCCTGAACTTCTGAGCACAGGGGAACTGCTGAACTTAACACCCAAGAGGATCTCTAGGTTGGTGAAGGCTGCACTGAACCATATGGGACTTCCTCCCCCCTCTTCCACAAAATCTGTTCTTTCCCCAACCCTCTAGAGCAGATTAAAATAACAACAACAACAACAACAACAACAACAACAATAAAACAATAGTAATTTATTATTTATACCCCGCCCATCTGGCTGGGTTTCCCCAGCCACTCTGGTCGGCTTCCCATCGAGTGTTAAAAACAATACAGCATTAAATATTAAAAACTTCCCTAAACAGGGCTGCCTTCAGATGTCTTTTAAAAATAAGATAGCTGCTTATTTCCTTCACATCTGAAGGGAGGGCATTCCACAGGGCGGGCGCCACTACCGAGAAGGCCCTCTGCCTGGTTGCCTGTAACCTCACTTCTCGCAATGAAGGAACTGCCAGAAGGCCCTCGGTGCTGGACCTCAGTGTCCGGGCTGAAGGATGGGGATGGAGACGCTCCTTCAGGTATACAGGACTGAGGCCGTTTAGGGCTTGAAAGGCCGTTTAGGGCTTGAATTGTGCTCAGAAACGTACTGGGAGCCAATGCAGATTTCTCAGGACCGGTGTTATGTGGTCCCGGTGGCCACTCCTAGTCCCCAGTCTGGCTGCTATATTCTGGATTAATTGCAGTTTCCGAGTCACCTTCAAAGATAGCCCCACGTAGAGCGCATTGCAGTAGTCCAAGCGGGAGATAACCAGAGCATGCACCACTCTGGCGAGACAATCTGAGGGCAGGGAAGGTCTCATCCTGCGTACCAGGTGGAGCTGGTAGACAGCTGCCCTAGACACAGAATTAACCTGCACCTCCATGGACAGCTGTGAGTCCAGAATGACTCCCAGGCTGCGCACCTGGTCCTTCAGGGGCACAGTTACCCCATTCAGGACCAGGAAGTCCCCCACACCTGCCCACCCTGTCCCCCAAAAACAGTACATGGAGAGGATGTGGAAGTCCCACTGTGCAAGTGGAAGTCTTTGCACTAACTGTCAGTA
Source organism: Podarcis vaucheri (assembly GCF_965113315.1). NCBI lineage: Eukaryota > Metazoa > Chordata > Lepidosauria > Squamata > Lacertidae > Podarcis > Podarcis vaucheri. The sequence continues at coordinate 3,766,887 of NC_138761.1, forward strand.
TCTTGGTTTGTACGTCCAAAATGAAAAAATAGACCTGCGGAGTACGTTTAATTCTTCTGCGGAACAGGATGTACAAAGCAACCTCGGCAAACGTAGGGACATCTTTTTCGAAAAGAAAAATGCCCAAGAAGATACTCTCCACAGCCTTTCCATGAGATCAAATTTCAAAACGTTCTCCGAAGCCACAGCCATCTGCTGGTGAGATCGGCTGCCAGCCTGTCCCTCAGCGAACGCTGTCTGCTTACAGGGCGCCCAGATGATGGGGGATTTGTATTGTAATCAGGCGGTTCTGAATGCATGTCCGTCACAATTGTCGTAAACACAATTTGCCAGCCATATGCTGCGAACCCAACTGTTACAACAAGCGCCATCCTTGTGACACGTCTCCTGTTTGGGGCCTCTTTGTTTTTTGGACCGTTATATTAACCGCCTTGGCTCAATGTAGCAGAGACCTCACTTATATTTCTCTCTTCTGCATCCCTTCCCAACCCCCTGTCTCTGATCCGCAGATACTCTGAGCGAAGCCTTACAAAGTGCATTGGCATAACTATAGAGACCCGGCCGGATTACTGCCTGAAACGGCACTTGAGCGATATGTTGTCATACGGCTGCACAAGGCTGGAGATTGGCGTGCAGAGTGTCTATGAGGATGTGGCCAGAGACACCAACAGGTAAGGAGAGGGGGCTTTCAAAGGAGACGTCCTTGCTCCCTCTCGCTGAACTTGAGATCGGGTAGCATGGTCTACCAAAAGCTTTATGATACTCACAGCGGTGTGATACCCAGGCGAAACACAGTTCAAAGGCACACCAAATGCTACACATGGCTGCACCAGTGATCCCGCGTAAAATCATAGAATTGAAAGGGGCTCCAAGGGCCATCTAGTCCAACCCTCTGCAATGCAGGAATCACAGCTAAAGAATCCCTGAAAGATGGCCATCCAACCTCTGCTTGGAAACTTCCAAGGAAGGAGAGCCCATAGCTGTTACCCTCAGAGAGCCAGTGTGGTGTAGTGGTTAAGAGCGGTAGTCTCGTAATCTGGGGAACCGGGTTCGCTTCCCCGCTCCTCCACCTGCAGCTGCTGGGTGACCTTGGACTAGTCACACTTCTCTGAAGTCTGCCCTTTTCTGAAGCTTTTCCGTCACAGAGCCCCAAAGAGTAAAGGAAATTAGGATTATAAAACGTACACAGGAAGGCGTTAGTCATAACAATACTAAATTAATTAACAATAAGGTAGCTTGATTTTTTTATTTTATTTTTTGCTGCACATTGACCAAATTCCTGGGCTAAAACTCTGCGGAATGGCAACGGACAAGATTAGTTCTGCAACGCCACGGAGGGTGGAATTGGCATTTGTCCACCGTATCCTTTGTATTCCGAGAAGATGCAGTTCAGAGAAACGGAAGCGGATTTGTTCACCTTCTCAGAGTCCAAGAAAGAGATAAAGTGTGTTTGGTGAAGTGGAAACACTCCCTCCTCTTGGATAATAGCCTGTTGATGGGGAAAGAAAGGATTCCTTGCTAGGAAAGCTGATTGAGCCAGCCATCAGTGGGCTAAAGGGAGCCTTGAACAATGAGCTCACCCCTAGCGACAGAACTGGCGCACATTGTGTGCCACAAGCTATGAGGCAGGGGTGGGGAACCTCAGCCCCAGGGATCAGATGCGGCCCTCCAGGCATCTCTTTCCGGCCCCAGGCTGCCCCCGGCCCCCATCCCTGCGCAGGCGCATTTGCCAGGACAGGACATGAAGGACGCGTAAAGATGCACACAGGTAAATTCTGGAACTCGCTCCCAAAGGTGGCACTGATGGCCACCAACATAGGGGACTGGGCAAATTCTTGGAGGAGGAAAGGTCTGTCTATGCCATGGGTAGGCAAACTAAAGCCCGGCCGGGGGCTGGATCCGGCCCAATCGCCTTCTAAATCCGGCCCACGGACGGTCCGGGAATCAGCATGTTTTTACACGAGTAGAATGTGCCCTTTTATTTAAAATGCATCTTTGGGTTATTTGTGGGGCCTTGCTGGTATTTTCACATGAGTTGAATGTGTGCTTTTATTTAAAATGCACCTCTGGGTTATTTGTGGGGCATAGGAATTCATTCTTCTCCCCCCTCCCAAAAAAAATATAATGCGGCCCCCCACAAGGTCTGAGGGACAGTGGACCAGCCCCCTGCTGAAAAAGATAGAGTTTGATTCTGTCAATGGAGCAGTATTACAGTGAGAAGGACAAAGGCATTAATTTCCACCAGCGCGGAATGGAACAAGCCCCATCACCCACACGTGTCCATATGGGGTGGGGTGGCTTATGAAAGGCCTTCACACAGTGACTGACACACCAGCTCTCAGTTGTGCTGTTAGTCCCCTAACTCTCCCCTCAAGCTTACCCCCCTGCCGCTGGTTCCCTCAACCAGTGGGCATAGCTGTCAACTTTTTCCTTTTTCTAAGGGAAATTCCCTTATTCCGAATAGGATTCCTCGCAAGCAAAGGAAAAAGTTGACAGCTATTCCAGTGGGATGTTTAGCCTCACACTCTTCTTGTCCTGATGGGACAACCCCCTTCAAAAGGAGAATAACTTTTCTTTATGTAAATTTAAGTGAGTTTATGGATTTTGTTTTGTTTATTTATTGCATTTATTTATTGCCCCCTTTTCCTCCAAAGAGCTCAATATGGTTCCCTTCCTCCCCATTTTACTCCCACAACATCCTGTGAGGTATGTTGGCCTGAGGGACAGCAACCTTAATCCTAGGTTGCTTTGTGGGGATTCGAACCCTGGTCTCTCTCCTGGGTCCTAGCCCAACACTCCCAACTATTAAACCTCACTGGATTTAGTTTGGATATTTCCACTGAAGAGCGTATTTTTATTTATGTAGCTGCCGTGCCTTTTCTGCCTACGCAAGATTGCCGAATAACAACTTTGTCATAATTCAGGCATATAAAATGCAGCACCTTTGAAAAACCAGTTAAGCGTGGAAATACTGAGAAATGGCAAGGCATAAAATGGAAACGGAAAGAATATACAGAGCTGAAGAGAACGCCTTAAGGGAGAACTTGGGGAAGGTGGGCCGGGACAGCTTTGATAAGCCCCCCAAGTTGTTGACAGCAGGTAGAGGTCTCTCCTGACCCATGTTGTTGTTGTTTAGTCATGTCTGACTCTTCGTGACCCCCTGGACCAGAGCACGCCAGGCACTCCTGTCTTCCACTGCCTCCCGCAGTTTGGTCAAACTCATGCTGGTAGCTTCGAGAACACTGTCCCACCATCTCGTCCTCTGTCATCCCCTTCTCCTTGTGCCCTCCATCTCTCCCAACATCAGGGTCTTTTCCAGGGAGTCTTCTCTTCTCATGAGGCGGCCAAAGTCTTGGAGCCTCAGCTTCAGGATCTGTCCTTCCAGTGAGCACTCAGGGCTGATTTCCTTCAGAATGGAGAGGTTGGATCTTCTTGCAGTCCATGGGACTCTCAAGAGTCTCCTCCAGCACCAGAATTAAAAAGCATCCATTTTTCGGCGATCAGCCTTCTTTATGGTCCAGCTCTTGCTCTCCCCAATAATAAAAACCTCAAGGTTAGATTACTGCATCACGTTATATGTGGGGCTGCCTCTGAAGACAGCTAGGAAACTTCAGCTGGTACAGAATTCAGCAACCAGGTTGCTCACAGGAGCAAGACAGTTCAAGCATACAACACAATGTTGCCACAACTGCACCAGCTGCCATTTAATTTCCAGGCCCAATTCAAAGTGCTTTTTTAAAACCTATAAAGCCTTAAACGGCTCAGTACCGCAAAAGACTGCTTCTCCCCATTTGAACTGACCTGGATCCTGTGATCATTATTCTTTGTGACTGCCTCTGCAAGACGTCTGGGGGGCGGCAACATGAGGTCCAGCGCCAAGGGCCTTCTGGCGGTTCCCTCACTGCGAGAAGCAAAGCTACAGGGAACCAGGCAGAGGGCCTTCTTGGTGGTGGCGCCCGCCCTGTGGAACACCCTCCCATCAGATGTCAAAGAGATAAACAACTACCTGACATTTAGAAGACACCTGAAGGCAGCCCTGTTCAGGGAAGTTTTTAATGTGTGACATTTTAATGTATTTTTAATCTTTGTTGGAAGCCACCCAGAGTGACTGGGGAAACACAGCCAGATGGGTGGACGGGGTATTATTATTGTTATTATTATTATCATCATCATCCTCTTCTCCACTTCCCCATCTCGTACCCAGGCCTTAATAATAATAATAATAATAATAATAATAATAATATCTTTATTGTCATTGCCCCCTTCGAGGACAACAAAATTACTTGACTGCTCCATAAAAACACTAATTAAACAATACAGTATAATACAGCAAGGGAGATTAGATGACTTTCAAAGTCCGGGCTTCCCATTCAGGGCCGAGATCGCTCTGGAGAAGAAGCTGTTCTTGTCTTCATCGTCCTGTATCTCCGTCCCGACGGCAAGAGCTCGAAGAGACAGTGACCAGGATGTGATGGATCTTTTACTATGTCCAGTGCCTTCCTATGGCACCTTGTGGCATAAATCTGCTCTAAGGTGGAGAGTGGGCAGCCAACAATGCTCTCTGCTGCCTTAACAACCCTGCACAACCCCATCCTGTCCTGGGCAGTACAGCTTCCGTACCACACACATAAGCCATAAGTGAGCACGCTCTCAATGGCACAGTGATAGAAGGCAAGCAGCAGTTTCTGTGGAAGATGGTTATCTATCTGCCTCTTTCATATGACTGCAGTCACTGACCGCCACCCCTTGTGGTTCGCCCCACTGACCATCACTGGGCAGCCCCCTGCCTGCAGCGTGCCTGGCTTCTCTCCCCATCCCCAAACACACCCTCAGGATGAAGAATCTTCTTGGCCTGCCTCTTTGGGCTAATTCGCACATGTCACCTATACCAAATCACCAGCGAATGAGTGTTAAAAATTAGTCTTCGAGAGAAGAAGCCTCGGCTAGGAAGGGTAAGGAGCAAGTGAGCTCACATCCTTTTTCTTTCCCTGCTATTCTGGCACCCGTCATTGCTGCTAAGCTTTTTCTTCATTGCTGCCCACACCGTATCCAGCTTTGTCTCCCACCACCACCCCAGAAACTCGCTCTCAGGACAGGTGGGGTCAGTGGCAGCCAATTCACACCGTCCCGCCTGCGCCAAATTGCTGCTAAGTCTGTCCAAAGAAACAGAAGCCTTGTGCAGGATCTGCAGCTGCGAAGGGCAAGGGAGCAAGATGTTTGCGTCTCACTTCTGTGCCTTTGATGGCCAGGCTTCTGGCACCTCTGCCGTTGCGAAAAAGGCATTTCTTGAAAAGCCTCTGTTCCTGCCTTTGTTTACTTAACAAGCTGTGCACTTACCCATTTTGTGAGTGCTTCCATTTGAACGCCTTCCCCTTTCCTTTATTAAACGCCCCTGAGGATGCAGGCGCCAACGAGTGAGCAGAGAACTTTGCTCAGGAAGGCACAGCCATTTCCAAGCACTGCATTGTCCCATGAATTGCTTGTGTATTGTAATAATACAGTAGGGAAGGGTAATAGCTCAGTGGTGGAACATCTAGCGTAAGGCAGTTTCCTATTTTTATTTTTTAAAACACTCTCGCATCACAATCATTGCCCTCTGGAAGGTTCAGAATATGGGGAGCAAACAACTCCAGGTGGAAAGATGATGTTGTTGGCCTCCCTCTGGCTCAAGAGACAATGGAAAGTGCCTCCAGGGGTGAATTCAAGCCGCTGGAGAATCGCATCACCTGCTGTGGCTGCAGAGACCTGTATCTCATGACTGCTGCCTCCCACATAGTTTTTGCTGCATTAGCAGCACTGAAGTGACCTCCCCAGGGTGCAAGCTAGGCAGTGTGCATGGCTCCCCAGACAGGAAGCCCCCCCCCCCCCGCTTGGCCTCACTGATGTGATCTAAAGGAAAGCAGAGCAATACATTTGACACTTATTATAGCTATCTATCGAATAGTGGCAACATGTACTGGTTTTTATTTATGTTTATTTAAAAGTAATTCTGAACCTCTCTTAAGTGGTGTACAGAAATATAGGATTTAGACCTTAAAAATATGTCCTTTAAAGCGAGTTCCAAAAGTTTTCCCTGGCACACACAAAAAGAACACACATTTGGTTAAAAATGTTAAAAATGGTTTACTTACAAATTCTCCAAATGTCAGATTCATGTGCTTTTCCATGCAGCATTCAGAAAAATTGCACAGGAAGTAAAACTTGGTTTAGTTCCAAAGTGGTGAAAGTTTCTAAATTACAGTCATACCTCGGGTTAAAGTAGCTTCAGGTTGAGCGTTTTCAGGTTGTGTTCTGCAGCGACCTGGAAGTAACGGAACAGGTTACTTCTGGGTTTCGCTGCTCGCGTATGTGCAGACGAGCAAAATGACGTCATGCGCAGAAGCAGTGAATTGCGATGCGCAGGCACGGGTTGCGTTCTGCTCAGGATGCAAACGGGGCTCCGGAACGGATCCCATTTGCATTCAGAGGTACCACTGTATTTGTATGGGAACTCAAGAGTGGCTTGTGAGAGCCATGTGGTCTAAACTGGAGCAGCCACCTCGGGCCTCCTCACATGGTGAGCTTGTCAGGCAGACTGAAGGAGAACAGTCCCCTCAAGGTGAGGGGAAGTGGACATAACTAAGTCTAGCAGAGCAACTTACTCTCTGGTAATTCACTCCTTCATGTGTTAATTAGCCTTAAGCACATTGGTTCTATGAGGCTAGCCATCCCACAGAATTTGGGGTAGGTGGGAATTGTAACAATGCAAATGGGAGACAGCCTTTCTATTCATTCTGCAAAGCCCGCCACGGCATTTTATCCGCGGGGCAATGATGATGCTCCGGTCGTTCAAGGAAATGAAAGCCTTTAAGGTTTGAGGTTCAGTATCTGTTTGTTTGCTTTCAAATGGTGCAAAATACAAGTCCCAGCTGTTCAGTTTTGGTTCGAGCGTTCTGCTTCTGTTCATGGCTTTATATAGATATGAATGGGGGGAAAGAATGAGAAGCCAGGTCCCTGCTCCCAAGATGCCCACAAATCTTTAAAAATAGAGGAGAAAACAGTTGGAGGCAGGAGCGGAACCTGTGGCTTCATTTATGTGGTGCCTCGGGCTTAAGGCTTGGTTATAGTACATCAGAACATTAAGAAGAGTCTTTCTTGGATCAGCCCCAAAAAGAAAAGCGGCGCTTCTGTATCCGAGTTGTTGGAAACCACAGGAGGGAAGAGTTGCTCTGGTGCTCGAATCCTGCTTACTGGTTTCCCACAGGCATCTGAATGGCCACTGTGTGGCCTTTTCTTTTTAGAGCTTTGGTGGGCACGCCAGTAATTTTTTTGTTGCCGCAGCCGCCCATACGTTGGTCTGGTTGCTGCGAGTCTGCCTCTCAGTCCAAAGCGGGCTGACTGGGAAGCCAGTGATGGTGAAGCTGAAGTGGGGGGTGGAATACAAAGCCTACCTTGTCTCCGTCGATGGCTGCATGAACATGCAGCTTGCAAATGCAGAATAAGATATTGACGGTGCATTATCTGGACACCTCGGTGAAGTTCTGCAAAGGCGCAATGTTGTTGTTGTTTAATCGTTTAGTCGTGTCCGCCTCTTTGTGGGCCCATTGATCAGAGCACGCCAGGCACTCCTGTCTTCCACTGCGTCCCACAGTTTTGTCAAACTCATGCTGGTAGCTTCGAGAACACTGTCCAACCATCTCATCCTCTGTCATCCCCTTCTCCTTGTGCCCTCAGTCTTTCCAAACACTCCCACCATCTCATCCTCTGTCGTCTCCTTCTCCTTGTGCCCTCCATCTTTCCCAGCATCAGGGTCTTTTCCAGGGAGTCTTCTCTTCTAATGAGGTGGCCAAAGTATTGGAGCCTCAGCTTCAGTATCTATCCTTCCAGTGAACACTCAGGGCTGATTTCCTTCAGAATGGATCGGTTTGATCTTCTTGCAGTCCATGGGCGTCTCAAGAGTCTCCTCCAGCACCAGAATTCAAAAGCATCAATTCTTCAGCGATCAGCCTTCTTTATGGTCCATCTCTCACTTCCTTACATCACTACTGGGAAAACCAGAGCTTTAACTATACGGACCTTTGTTGGCAAGGTGATGTCTCTGCTTTTTAAGATGCTGTCTAGGTTTGTCATTGCTTTTCTCCCAAGGAGCAGGCGTCTTTTAATTTTGTGACTACTGTCACCATCTGCAGTGATCATGGAGCCCAAGAAAGTAAAATCTCTCACTGCCTCCAGTTCTTCCCCTTCTATTTGCCAGGAGGTGATGGGCCCCATGGCCATGATCTTCGTTTTTTTTATCTTGAGCTTCAGATCATATTTTGCGCTCTCCTCTTTCACCCTCATTAAAAGGTTCTTTAATTCCTCCTCACTTTCTGCCATCAAGGTTGTGTCATCTGCATATCTGAGGTTGTTGATATTTCTTCCAGCAATCTTAATTCCGCCTTGGGATTCATCCAGCCCAGCCTTTCGCATGATGAATTCTGCATATAAGTTAAACAAGCAATAATGTCCTTTATATTAGGGGTGTGGAAGAAGAAGATGGAGAAATGAGAGAAAAACTATTTTTTTGGGGGGGCAAGCTGTTGTTTTTTAACTGTGCTAAGAAATTGAGTTGTCCAGTTTTGCTTTTTAAAGGTTTTGTCAAGTACCGTATTTTTCGCCCTATAGGACGCACCGGCCCATAGGACGCACCTAGTTTTTTGGGGGGGAAATCAAGGGGGAAATTTTTATTTCCCCCCCAGGTTTGCGCAGCCATCCCCAAGCTAGAAGAGGGAGACAGAGAGCTCCGTCTCCCTCTTCTGCCTTCAGGGACAGCTTGCCCCGCTGTCCCCTGAGTTTGTGGGGCTGGCGGGGGGAGAAGCAAGCTTTCTTCTCCCCCCACCCAGCCTCCAGATCAGGTTGGGGAATAGCGGGGTGGCGGCGCTCCGCCACCCCCCTATCCTCCGAGCTTGTGGGGCTGGCCATGGGGAGAAGCAAGCTTGCTTCTCTCCCCTCCCCCCCCCCCCGCCAGCCTCCAGATCAGGTCAGGGAATAGTGGGGTGGTGGCGCTGCACCTCCCCGCTGTCCCCAGCTTGTGGGGCTGCAGGCTGCTGCCCGCAAGCCTTGCGAGCCTGCGGGACCTCCTGCCGGGTTTGCAAGGCTTGCGGATAGCTTCCTAAAGCCTGGAGAGCGAGAGGGGTCGGTGCGCACCGACCCCTCTCGCTCTCCAGGCTTCAGCGAAAGCCTGCATTCGCCCCTTAGGACGCACACACATTTCCCCTTCATTTTTGGAGGGGGAAAAGTGCATCCTATAGGGCAAAAAATACGGTAACATTTTTTTTGGCCCAAAAAAAAAGCATTGTCATTGAAGAAAAATTACCACTATGGAAGAAAAAAAATGAAATAAAAATGGATGACCACTGTGAGAAGAGGATGGTGGACTAGACGGGCCATTGGCCTGATCCTGCGGGCTCTTTTTATGTTCTTATGAGATGCTTGCTTCTGTGTGTGCGTCCACATCTCTAGCCCTCATTTCCTCCTCTCTTCCTCCCCTCCCCCAGGGGCCATACGGTGAAGGCTGTGTGCGAATCATTCCACCTAGCCAAAGACGCCGGGTTCAAAGTGGTGGCACACATGATGCCTGACCTTCCCAACATGGGACTCGAGAGAGACATCGACCAGTTTGTGGTAAGAGCGGCTCAAGGGCACAGGTTGCTTCGGTTTGAACTCGTTTTTTTTTAAAAGATATTTATTGAAAGTTTTTAAGATATAGCAAAAAATGAAAAATAAACATACCAAATAAAAAACAATTAAAAACACACATTAATTTTCAATAACATAACTTCCGTACACTTATTTCCTCAGACCTCCTCACACTTCCCCTCCTTGTATTCCAATTCAGTTTGTTAGTTCAGCAAATCCTTACCATTAAACTTTTACCCATTTGTTAATCTCTTTTTTTTTCATGTCTCCTAAAGCATTACGGCTGGAAACCACTTAGTTTCTATCCAACATCCTTCTAACATTCGTTAATTTTACAATATTTCTGTAAATAGTCTTTAAATTTCTTCCAGTCTTCTTTCACTGACTCTTCTCCCTGGTCTCGGATGGTTTGAACTCGTTTTGGCTGCTGTGGCGTTGGTCTCTTACTGTGGTCCTTTCTTGGGGTTGGGGGAAGACACAGTTCAGAGTCAAGGTTGAAGGGCTGAAAAGGTATCCAAGGTCCCTTCCCCATGAACCCCCTGATTCCCTTTTCTATCAGGAACCTGGCTAACTTGTAATAATAAATTTTATTTATACCCCGCCCTCCCCGGCCAGAGGCAGGCTCAGGGCAGCTAACACCAGTAAAATTACAGTAAACACATAATAAGGGAGGGGGCAGAAACACCAATTTAAAATACAGGTTAAAATGCAATTTAAAATGCAGCCTCATTTTAAAAGTAGCCCATAGATCAAAACCATAAGGGGAGGGAAGACATAAGGGTCAGACTGACCCCCTCCTGACCCCCATCTAGCCCAATGGTTGCCATTAATTTGATTTGAACTGATTTTATAATGAAATGATTTTAGAATGTTGCAGGATTTTACTGTTGTTAGCCGCTCTGAGCCCGGCTTCGGCTGGGGAGGGCGGGATATAAATAAAAATTTTTTATTATTATTATTATGCTTCCCATATGGCAGAGGGAAGGGCAGTCCAGAATGCCAGGTGCAATGCTCCGTAGGGTGCACGACTGCAAGTAATATTTCCCCAGGTAATCTAAGCTGGGAAGGTGGAACATCTGTGGCTGCCCAGCTGCTGTTGAACTCCCAGCTCCTATCATCCACAGCCTTCATGGGCAGTGCCCAGGGATGATAGGAGTTACAGTCGAACATCACCTGTTGCATCTCCGGGTCTCCATCCCTGATCTGAGTGATGCTATATATGCTACGACAGGGACTGGTGGTCTTTCAGTTAACGGTCCTCGCTGAGAATCGGCGGAGAGGTCCCATCGCTTCCGAGATCTTCATTGTTAAATAGATTAGACGGATTATAAATCTTCCAATAATAGCACCGGCTGCCTGAATGCTTCCTGTCTTGTGTGAGGCTTCATTTAGTTCATCATCTATCTCTGCGATAATGAGAATCTGAAGATGGAGCGCCTTGGTAATCTCTCTCCCTGGAATTGCCAAGCAGATCAATAGCCATGTCCGGGGGGTTTTGGTTCTTTATGCACCGCTTGAAGGATGCGAGATCGAGAATGCAGCAACGTCAACAGTTGCCCTGAGCAGAGGGGAAATACTGCTTTCCTGACAGTATTAGAAGTTGTGTGTGTTTTTTTCTAGAAGTTGGAGTTTTCCACTGTGCTGGAGGCGGCTTATTCTTCCAGCCCGATGTGCTTGGACCCCTTAGGCGTTAAGATAAACCGTTCCACAGTTGAAGGCAGCAACGCTTCGGAATGCCAGTTGCTGGAAGCCAGTCTTCCCCATGCCCCAGAATTCATTTTTTAAACTTAATCGAAGTATATATATGCCGTTAAAGCTATGGTTTGCCAAGTAGTGATGTATGGAAGTGAGAGCTGGACCATAAAGAAGGCTGATCGCCGAAGAATTGATGCTTTTGAATTCTGGTGCTGGAGGAGACTCTTGAGAGTCCCATGGACTGCAAGAAGATCAAACCTCTCCATTCTGAAGGAAATTAGCCGTGAGTGCTCACTGGAAGGATAGATCCTGAAGCTGAGGCTCCAAGACTTTGGCCACCTCATGAGAAGAGAAGACTCCCTGGAAAAGACCCTGATGTTGGGAAAGATGGAGGGCACAAGGAGAAGGGGACGACAGAGGACGAGATGGTGGGACAGTGTTCTCGAAGCTAGTCACATGAGTTTGACCAAACTGCGGGAGGCAGTGGAAGACAGGAGTGCCTGGCGTGCTCTGGTCCAGGGGGTCACGAAGAGGTGGAAACGACTAAATAACAACAACAATATATATGCCACCAACTCACATAAAATACCCAGGCAGTGTAATAATAATACAGCCAATTCTATTATTAGAAGAATTATAATCTGTCTAATCTATCTAACAATGAAGATCTCATAAAAACAAAGCAGAACGGTCGTTAAAATGATGGAAGAAGAGTAAACAGCTGCATAGGCCTGTCTGCATGAAAAGGGCTTCAGGAGGCGCCTGACACTGGAATGCAGCAAAAAGAGGGGGATTCCCAAGCACATCTTTTCCTGCGTTCGTCTCTCCTCTCAGTTCTGTTCCTATCAGGGGATGATTAGCTGCTTGTGCTTAAAATAGTGCCCCTTCAGAGTTTGTGCGACCCCACAAACCTCTGTGTGTGACAGAGCTCCTCAGACATGTCTGCTCTAGTCACTTGTAGAGTCCGACAGTGGCTGTCTGCGGAAGCGCTTCCAGCAAAGAAGTTCCTTAACGGAAACGCGTCTCCTGGACTCACGACGTGACAGCTTCCGGCGAAGCATAGGTCTCCCTGCAGTTGCTTCTGACACCTCCCCGCTATTTTCGCTCGAAGTGTCTCTCACCCCTTTCTCTCCCCTGCTGCTTCCTGCCTGGGCTGCTGCGTCTCTCTCAGCATTACTGAGATCCTCCTCCAGAGACCCCGCGCTCCCCCTGCTGGTCCCTGCTTTGGCTGTTGACTCTCTCCCAGTCTCTGGGAGCCCTACCACTTCCCTTTCCTCCGATGTCAGTTCCCTGACATCCACCTCCCCTCCAGGGCCCCCCTCTCCCCCGCCCCTACTCTCTCCTCTTGGCGGTGAGGAGCTGAAACCCCTAAAAGAATCCTCTTCATCTTCCGACGTCTCGAACATTTCCCTCCATCGGTCTTCGTTCCGACTCGCTGAATCCTCCTCCACCTCGGAATCAGCGAACCCCTCCAACTCTTCTTCTTCGTCGGTGGTGGCGAAGTATTCCCTCCGGAACCTCGCCACTGGCTGGGGTTTCCGAGGGAATCTCTGATGAAAAGTTTCAATCAAAACCTCGTCATCTACATCCTCTGCCCTGACCCAGGTGTTTTCCGACTCCGGCTCCCCTTCCCACATTACCAAATACTCTACTTGCTCTCCCCTCCACCTGGAATCGAGAATCTCCGCTACATGGTAGCTGTGTTCTTTTTCCTCCATAGCTGGTCCCCTATTGACCCTCCCCTCTCTGTCCCCTATATACGGTGACAGCAATGATCTGTGGAACACTGGGTGCAACTTCATGTGGTTCGGTAACCGGAGTCTGAAAGCCACTGGGTTGACCTGTTGCATGACTTCAAATGGGCCCAGCCTTTTGGGTCTTAACTTCTTACAACCTCCTTTAAATGGTAACCCTTGGGTGGACAACCATACCTGGTCCCCCACCCTAATGCTTTCTCCTTCCCTTCTGGTTTTGTCTGCCTGCCTCTTATATTCCTCCTTCGCCCTGTTTAAATTAAGTTGGAGCTGGCGATGGATCGCTTCCATTTCTTCAACGAACTGTTCTGCGGCTGGAACGCTCCAGTTCTCCCCCTCCCCCCCTGGGAAGGCTCGGGGATGACACCCGTGATTGGCCAAAAAAGGGCTCATTCCCGTGGACACGTTCTCCGCATTGTTATAGGCAAATTCTGCCAACGCCAGCTTCTCCACCCAATCATTCTCTCTGTCATTCACATAACACCTCAAATATTGCTGGAGGACACCATTAGCTCTTTCCGCCTGCCCGTTGGTTTCTGGATGGCGGGCAGTGGAAAAATTCACCTCTACATGCAATAAGCTCATGAGCTTCCTCCAGAACCTGGAAGTAAATTGTTTCCCTCGGTCCGAAACCACCCTCAAGGGGGCACCATGCAATCTAAACACATTTTCCACAAACAATTTAGCGGTTTCTTCTGCTGTGACCGCATGTGAGCAGGCTATAAAGTGGGCCATCTTGGTTAACAGGTCTACCACAACCATAATGGCTGTCTTCCCTTTGGACCTGGGCAGATCAGTCATAAAATCTATTGCCACTGCCTCCCATGGTCTTTCCGGCGTGGGTAGTGGTTCTAATAAACCTGCCGGTGCCCGCCTCTCCCCCTTGGCTCGTTGACATCGGTCACACCCTCTCACATACTCCCTCACATCTTCCCTGACCTTGGGCCACCAGAATTCCCTGGTAACCAGCCACATGGTTTTGTGTTGCCCAAAATGCCCTGCTGTGGGGCTATCGTGCAGTTGCTTGAGTACCTTTTCCCTCAATTCTCCTTCAGGTACGTATAACGCTCCCTTGTAGTACAACGCCCCGTTTCTCTCCTCAAAACCCCCGGGTTTGTCTCCCTCCCTCCTGAGACTCCTGAGTTTGTCCTGGGCATATTCATCCTGCACCGTTCCCTCTATCAGTTCCCTTAGCCCCACCAATGCCGCCCCACACACCCAGCGGTCCTCGGGAATGACATGGGTCTCTTCGGGTGCACCCTCTCCCTCCAAATATTCAGGTTTGCGTGAGAGAGCGTCCGCCCTAACGTTCTCCGGGCCTGGTACGTAACAAATCTCAAAGTTAAATTTGGAGAACTCCTGGGCCCATCTCAACTGCCGTTGGTTGAGCACTCGCGCAGTTCTCCAATACTCTAGATTCTTATGGTCCGTGCGCACTTGCACCTTCTGTTGTGCACCAATTAGTAGGTGCCTCCATCTCCGGAAGGCCTCATAAATCGCAAGAAGTTCCCGGTCGTACACCGTGTAGTTTCTCTCAGATTTGTTCAGCTTTCGCGAAAAGAAGGCACACGGTCGCCACTCGGACCCCTCCTTCCCCGGCTGCAGAAGAAGCACCGCCCCTATGGCTCTGTCAGAAGCGTCTGTTTCGACCCTCAGCTTTTTTTGTAAATCCACATGTAGAAGTTGTTCGTCAGAGGCGAAGGCCTTTTTCAGTTCCTCAAACGCTCGCTCCGCCTCCCCCGTCCAAACAAACTTCTTTTTGCTGCTGAGACAGTCCGTGATGGGCGCCGTCAGGTGAGCGAAGTTTCGGATGAACTTACGATAAAAGTTTCCAAACCCTAGGAACCTCTGCACATCCTTCTTAGTCTTGGGTGTTTTCCATTCCAGCACCGCTTGAACCTTGCCGGGGTCCATGGCCAACCCCTTGTCTGACAAGCGGTACCCCAGGAATTCCACCTCCTTGGTATGAAACTGACACTTCTCCAGTTTCACCCACAGTCTGTTGGCTTGCAGCCTGCTCAACACTTCTCTGACGTCTCTCACATGTTGCTCCTCATTCTCCGAATACACCAACACGTCATCTAAGAAGGCCACGCAATTCTTGTAGAGCAAAGGCCCCAGTACATGGTTCATAAAGGCTTGAAAACACGCGGAGCCTGCTTGTAATCCAAAAGGCATAACGAGATATTCAAATGCCCCCAAAGGGGTGAACATGGTGGTCTTCCATTCATCCCCTTTCCTTATACGTATCAGGTTGTACGCCCCCCTTAGGTCCAGCTTTGTAAAAATCTTTCCTTTTCGCACCCTGGTCAAAATATCATCAATCCTGGGCATAGGAAAAGCCACCGGCTCTGTCACTGCATTTAGGGCCCGAAAGTCACATACCAGCCTCGGCTTGTCCGTGTTTTTTTTATCCACAAAAAACACTGGGCTACCCCCCGCTGCCTTGGACTCTCTGATGAAGCCTCTCTTCAGGTTCTTGTCAATGAACGCTCGCAACTCCTGCATCTCCCTGTCTGACATGGCATACAACCTGCCTACAGGAAGCTGTGCTCCAGGGAGTAAATTGATCTGGCAATCAAAGGGCCTATGCGGGGGTAGTTGGTCAGCTTCCTTCTCGCTGAACACGTCGCTGAGATCAGCATACTGTGATGGCACCTTCCCCTTCTCCATCACTTCCGTCCCTGCTAGGGTGGCTTGGGCCCCTGCTGACCCCTTTTCCCCCCTGCAGTGTTCTAAGCAATGTGCGGAACCGAAGGAAACCACTCTTTGATGCCAGCCCACCAGCGGATCATGTAGGGCTAGCCAGCTCATTCCCAAAATAATGGGAGCGCCTCCCAAGGTGGCCACATTAAACGCTATCAGTTCTGTGTGCCTTGCCACCCTCATTATCATTGGGATGGTCTGCAAGCTGACGCCTCCTCCCAACAGTTCTCTGCCATCGATCGTGGTCACCTGCAGGGGGTTGCTTAAGGGGATAGTCTGTATCTGGTGTTCAGCAGCAAACTCCTTGCTCATGAAATTGCAGGAGCTGCCTGAGTCCAACAGCGCCTTTATTTTTAGGGGGTGTCCATTTTGCAGCTCTAGAGACACTTCAATCACTAGAGCAGGTCGAGGAGCTTCTGGCACTGGCACTTGGGGAAGGGGCACTTTCACTGCTCTTTGGCCTGGCTGCAGTGCCCTGCTGGCAACCAGGCGTTGGCTTTTACCTGCTCCGTTTCTCCCTGCTCTTCCCCCTCAACAGTTCCCACCATCCCTTGCCATTCCTTCCTCTGGGGGCAGACTCTGGCAAAGTGGCCTGGCTGTTGGCAGAGATAGCATTTCCGGGGTCCCTTTCCCTCCTTCTTCGCCCCCTCACTGGGCTTTGAAACTGCGCGCGCGCGGGCTGTTCCGATTTCCATCGGCTCTGCCGGCGGGAAAGCTGGCTCAGGAATGTCTGGAATGCGTAACTCCTTCCAACGTTCCCCTCTCCCTTCCCGCCTCTCCAAGGCTCTTGCCTCCTGGCGCGCTCCAATGGTCAGCGCAGATTTGGTCAGCTGATCCATAGACACCGCCCTGGGGCTCCTGGCCAGCTCGTCTTTCACAGCTGAAGAAAGACCTTCTTCAAATAGCATCTGAATGGGTGCTGCCGATAAATCCCACCCCAATCTGTGAATCAGCATGGTAAATTCAGTCCAGTACTCACGGACAGATCTGCTTCCCTGCTTGCAAGCCATCAGCTGTCTGCGCACTACCCCCTCCTCAATATCGCTGGAGAACATGATATCCATTGCACGAAAGAATTTCATAGTGTCCTTCAGGATATCGTTGTGCGTTGCCATCAGGGGTCGAACCCAATCTCGCGCCCCCTTCTCAAGATGCCCAATTACGAAAGCAACTCGGGATTCCTCATCAGGGAACTCATCAAACTGCACATTCAGGGCATATTGCATTTCAGTCCTAAAGGCATGGTAATCCTTGGGGTCCCCCCCAAACTTCTGCACTAATCCTGGTACCTTTCTGGGGAACTGAGTGGTTCTCCCCTTCTTGTCTGCATCTTGAGCCCTCCTCTCCTCGAGCCTCGCCGTCTGCAGCGCAAGTTGGACCTCCAATGCTCGGCATCTGTCTTCCAAGCTTGGACCAGCTCCACCCCCTGCGGCTCCGGCTCCTGCTGGGTCGCTCATGATGCCTTCTCCTGCACAGGCAGCGTACAGAGACTGTCGGACTGCTATCAGGGGATGATTAGCTGCTTGTGCTTAAAATAGTGCCCCTTCAGAGTTTGTGCGACCCCACAAACCTCTGTGTGTGACAGAGCTCCTCAGACATGTCTGCTCTAGTCACTTGTAGAGTCCGACAGTGGCTGTCTGCGGAAGCGCTTCCAGCAAAGAAGTTCCTTAACGGAAACGCGTCTCCTGGACTCACGACGTGACAGCTTCCGGCGAAGCATAGGTCTCCCTGCAGTTGCTTCTGACACCTCCTCGCTATTTTCGCTCGAAGTGTCTCTCACCCCTTTCTCTCCCCTGCTGCTTCCTGCCTGGGCTGCTGCGTCTCTCTCAGCATTACTGAGATCCTCCTCCAGAGACCCCGCGCTCCCCCTGCTGGTCCCTGCTTTGGCTGTTGACTCTCTCCCAGTCTCTGGGAGCCCTACCACTTCCCTTTCCTCCGATGTCAGTTCCCTGACAGTTCCGAACAACAAGTGTGATTCATGGATCATCCTCGCCCCCTCCCTCCCTCCCTCCGTCTACCCCCTGGGTCGCCTCATTTTTCATCTGTGACGACAACTCGCAAGTGCGCCTTTTTATTGCCTGATGCGGTCTTGAGGTGCAGGCTCTGTTAAAAACCTCATTAATCCTGCCGAGCACTTGATTTATGCCAGCTATTAATCTGATCGTTTTATAAACTCCCCTGCTGGCCCGTCAAAGCGAATTGCCTCGGCCAGCCATTGCCAACCCGAGGCCCCCTCCACTTGTCTTGGACTGCCGCTCCCTAACCATTGGCCATGCTGGCTGCGACTCAGTGGGAGTCCAGCAGCACCTGAAAGACGCCATGTCAGCAAAGGCCAACTTAAACCTTTAGGCCAGTGTGGTGTAGTGGT
Organism: Podarcis vaucheri; assembly: GCF_965113315.1. Lineage (NCBI taxonomy): Eukaryota > Metazoa > Chordata > Lepidosauria > Squamata > Lacertidae > Podarcis > Podarcis vaucheri. Next base: position 3,785,067 of record NC_138761.1, read on the forward strand.
TAAGAGCGGTGGACTCGTAATCTAGGGAACCGGGTTCGCTTCCCCGCTCCTCCACATGCAGCTGCTGGGTGACCTTGGGCCAGTCACACTTCTCTGAAGTCTCTCAGCCCCACTCACCTCACAGAGTGTTTGTTGTGTGGGAGGAAGGGAAAGGAGAATGTGAGCCGCTTTGAGACTCCTGAAGGGGAGTGATAAAGCGGGATATCAAGTCCAAACTCTTCTTCTTCTTCTTCTAAGTAAGGGGGTGGACCACCAGAACTGATGGATGTACAACAAAGATGAATGTTGGAGGATTGAAGATGAATAAAAGAAAATCCTTCACACAGCACACGGTTAAATAATAATAATTATTATTATTATTATTACCCCACCCATCTGGCTGGTATTCCCCAGCTACTTTGGGTGGCTTCCAACCAAATATTAAAAACACAATACAGCATTAAACATTAAAAACTTCCCTAAACAGGGCTGCCTCTAGGTGTCTCCTAAAAGTCAGATACAGTGGTACCTCGGATAACAGACACTTCAAGATACAGACTCCGCTAACCCAGAAATTGTACCTCGGGTTAAGAACTTTGCTTCAGGATGAGAACAGAAATTGTGCGGCAGCAGGAGGCCCCATTAGCTAAAGTGGTGCTTCAGGTTAAGAACAGTTTCAGGTTAAGAATGGACCTCTAGAACGAATTAAGTTCTTAACCCGAGGTACCACTGTAATTGTTTGTTTCCTTGACATCTGATGGGAGGGCGTTCCACGGGGCGGGCGCCACCACCAAGAAGGCCATCTGCCTGGTTCTCTGTAATTTCGTTTCTCGCAGTGAGGGAACTGCCAGAAGGTCCTCGGAACTGGACCTCAGTGTCTGGGCTGAACAATAGGTATAATAATAATAATAATAATAATAATAATAATAATAATAATAATAATAATTTATTTATACCCCACTCTGAACTCACTTCCCCAGGAGGCAGGGATGGTCACCAACGTGGATGGTTTAAAAGAGGATTAGACAAATTCATGGAGGAGGAGAGGTCTAGCGATGACTACTAGTCGCAAAGGCTGTGCTTTGCCTCCACAATTGGAGGTACCAATTGTTGGAAACCTTAGGAGGGGAGCGATGCTCTTGTGCTCAACTCCTGCTTGCATCTGAGAAGAGGATGTTGGACCAAATGGGCCATGGCCCTGATCCGTCAGGCTCTCCTCATGTTCTCAGGCCAGGACTGCAGTTTCAGGCTGTATCTCCATCCCCATCATAAATCTGTGCAGGCGAGCTGCTGGGCAGGCTGCAGAGAAGGAACAGGGCATAGGAGATCACGGGAGACAAGTGTCAGGGAAAGGAGAGCTTCGGGAAATGGGTGGCTGGAGAAAAGAGGAGTTCTGAAGCAGAGGCGGTGTGGAGAGGGCTGTTTCTCTTTGTAATGGGTTAGGAGGGTTGTTCCCAGTGGTTTTCCCAGTAGTGATGTACAGAAGTGAGAGCTGGATCATAAAGAAGGCTGATCGCCGAAGAACGGATGCTTTTGAATTATGGTGCTGGAGGAGACTCTTGAGAGTCCCATGGACTGCAAGAAGATCAAACCTCTCCATTCTGAAGGATATCAGCCCTGAGTGCTCACTGGAAGGACAGATCCTGAAGCCGAGGACCCAATCCTTTGGCCACCTCATGAGAAGAGAAGACTCCCTGGAAAAGACCCTGATGTTGGGAAAGATGGAGGGCACAAGGAGAAGGGGACGACAGAGGATGAGATGGTGGGACAGTGTTCTCGAAGCTGCGAACATGAGTTTGACCAAACTGCGGGAGGCAGTGGAAGACAGGAGTGCCTCGCCTGCTCTGGTCCAGGGGGTCATGAAGAGTCGGACACGACTAAACGACTAAACAACAACAACAACAAGGAGGGTTGTGGGACTAGAAGGGCATCTGGCCAGTAGAGCAGGATGTGCCTGAACGTCTCGTACTGGCGCAAACTGGCCAACGAACCCCTCAGGCCTCTGGCGCTTCTGCTGAAGCAGGGGTGGGGAACCTCAAGCCGGGGGCCAGATGTAGTCCTCGCTGGCCCCCAGGATCCTCCACAGGCCACACCCCCTCACTGGTCCTGCTTGGCACCACGTTCTTGCCCTGGCTGTGGGGTGTGTCTGCTGAGGTTTGCCTAGGATGGAGGAGAGAGGGAGTGTGCGTAGAAACTAGCCTCCTGCACAAAGGTAAGGTTTTCATTTGTTGCCCTGCCTGCTTCTGCCTCTGGCCCTGCCCAATACTGTCGTGTGGCCCCCAGAAAGCTGCGCAAAAGGGAATCAGGCCCTCGGGCTGAGAAATGTCACCCACCCCTGTGCTGTAGATCTGTAGACGTGGATTTAAAAACTTGAAATAAAAGGGAAGGAAGGAAGCTGCCTTCTCTCCATCCTTGCATGAACAAGACAACTTGATCCTGAGTCGTTTTTAAACTGGCACTGCTAAATCTCCCATCCCTCGAAAACCTGCCTTTTTTGGCAGGCAGCAGCGACTGTGTGCCAAATCCGTCCTGTGACTTCCCCACAGGCACATTATCAAGGTCAGGCCAGAAGGTGTTGAGGTGATCAGGCCTCTGAAAATGCTTTCTAGAGCTCTGTTCAACACTCCCTAAGTGCCTGAAATAATCGCTTTCAATTGCAGACAAATTGCAGTCAGCTGAACTATGGACAACTTAATGGCTGATCTCTCTCTCTCTCTCTCTCTCTCTCTCTCTCTCTCTGTCTCTCTCTCTCTCTCTCTCTCTCTCTCTCTCTCTCACACACACACACACACACACACACACCTTCTCCTTTTGATAAATAAGCATCTTGGCAGCAGGCACTAAATATTTTTAAACTGTTTTCCTAGATCTTGGTGGTCGTGTGTTCCTCACACTGTACAGCCCCAAGCACAATGTGTGTGCATGAGCTATGGACTGTGTGTTGCAGGCTTATTCCCACCCCCAAACACCAAAACTTCCTGGCCATTCTATGAATAATTGACAAACTTCAGCTTCTTTCTTTCTTTCTTTCTTTCTTTCTTTCTTTCTTTGCAACTCAAAATCAACAAAATTCCCCAACCCTCACCCTGCCAGCAAGGACTGCTTATGAATCATGAATCCATAGTTCACAGGGCAACTTAGAGGTCTGAGCAATGAACCTTTGCAGCCCTCGCCTCCATTCTGCCTATGGATTAATTGTTTCTGTTGCATCCCTGACATTTCAAACATGTTAAATAACTGCAAGAGGAAAAGTCAGCGGTGTTCGTTTAATGGTGGCCCTCTCACCTCTGAACCCAACTGCAAATGGCCAAATTCCAATATAATGTTGATCCCAAGCCTGAAGCCTCGTGCTCTCACAGGCCATCACTCACCCAGAGCATCCTCATGCATGAGCAGTTCTTGCGACTCTGGAGAGAGGCAACGGTGGTTGCAAATCATATTGCCCTGACCTTGCCACAAGAGCTGATATTCCTTTTCTAGCTGCATCCTAGACTCAGCCCTGGAAGGACAGATCCTGAAGCTGAGGCTCCAAGACTTTGGCCACCTCATGAGAAGAGAATACTCCCTGGAAAAGACCCTGATGTTGGAAAAGATGGAGGGCACAAGGAGAAGGGGACGACGGAGGACGAGATGGTGGGACAGTGTTCTTGAAGCTACCAGCATGAGTTTGACCAAACTGCAGGTTGCAGTGGAAGACAGGAGGGCCTGGCGTGCTCTGGTCCAGGGGGTCACGAAGAGTCGGACAAGACTAAATGACTAAACAACAACAACAAGCCTCCTTGAGCATTGTTTTAACTGTGGAAAGGCGGCATAGAAATAAAATGATGATGATGATGTTCAGAATACAGCCCCAGCCTCAGCGGATCCCCGCCTCACGTTTAAGGGATAGAGCTCAAAGGCCCTGCCATAGCAGTTACACCAGAGGCCCGCAGGGGTACGAAGGTGAGGGGGAGACCCGGAGACCTCCAGGAGAGAAGGAACGAAGAGGCCCTCAAGGAGGGGAGACAACCCCTTCGCCGCCCACCCTGGGAGCCCAAGGGGGAGGGAACGCGGCAGCTAAAAAAGCCAATGCCATTCTGGGCTGCATCAATAGGAGTATAGCATCTAGATCAAGGGAAGTAATAGTGCCACCTGGAGTACTGTGTCCAGTTCTGGGCACCACAGTTCAAGAAGGACACTGACAAACTGGAACGTGTCCAGAGGAGGGCAACCAAAATGGTCAAAGGCCTGGAAACGATGCCTTATGAGGAACGGCTAAGGGAGCTGGGCATGTTTAGCCTGGAGAAGAGGAGTTTAAGGTGTGATATGATAGCCATGTTCAAATATATAAAAGGATGTCACATAGAGGAGGGAGAAAGGTTGTTTTCTCCTGCTCCAGAGAAGCAGATACGGAGCAATGGATCCAAACTACAAGAAAGAAGATTCCACCTAAACATGAGGAAGAACTTCCTGACAGTAAGAGCTGTTCGAGAGTGGAATTTGCTGCCAAGGAGTGTGGTGGAGTCTCCTCCTTTGGAGGTCTTTAAGCAGAGGCTTGACAACCATATGTCAGGAGTGCTCTGATGGTGTTTCCTGCTTGGCAGGGGGTTGGACTCGATGGCCCTTGTGGTCTCTTCCAACTCTATGATTCTATGAACCCAAGGAAGGGAGGTGGTCCATGCCCAGCGCAGACCCCCTCCACCGAGAGCTTTGCCTCACCCATGCCTGTGGGCTGCAATATGACGGGAGGTGCCAGTACCAGGAGGCAGAAGACTGGGCTGAAAAGGAAGCCGGCGGTGGCCAATGCAGGACAGAAAGTCTCAGTGACGAACACACAAAAACAGAAAACAAAAAAAAAAGGCCCTGGGTTGCCATACATGCAGGAAATTCTGGACGTCTCTTAAAATTCCCCCCGGTCACCACTTTAAGCATCCGATTTCCATACATGTCTAGACCCCCAGTTTCAGGACCCCCCCCAGTTGTCCAGACCCCCCCATGTCTAGACCCCCAGTTTCATTTTTTGCATGCTAAAACTGCTGGCACAGAATGTCCCTTCTGTTTGCTGCTATTGCAAAATGCTCTCCTTGGTGTGTGTGTGTGTGTGTATTCTTTGCAAATATAACCAAAAGGGAAAAGAAAAGCAACATCAGCTCACATTAGCAATAAGAATAATCCCTGAAGGTCAGCACCCACCTGTGTTCTAAAATTCACATCATCGAAGAGTGAGATATTTAAACACCACATGCCAGAGGTTTTCGCCTTATCAGATAACTGCCTAGCAAGATAGTGCATGATCTGAAATAGCAATGGTACCAATTTGACGTGTTGTAACATGCTGTAATAATGGAGAAGGGGCCAGAAAATATTCTGTTCATATTCTATTCTCAAACAGTTGTGATGAACTGATTATATATATATAGAGAGAGAGAGCACCACCTTTTCTACAATGTGAAATGCGCCAAACATCATCCAATCCAAATTCAGTCATGTATTCTTTCAATGTAGACCGCACCAAGGATTGAAATTTATGGGGAACAAATGCCTATATTCTTGCTGGCATCCATCTGTCTCGGGGGACAAAGGAGGGCTGTGCCTTTGTGGGTGAAGTCAAACCATTGGAAGGTTACAACGCCTGCTGTGGCTGTAGAGACTGAGACACCGCTTGATTGTAAAAAAACACAAAAAAACCCCCCAACAAACCTCAAAGCAGTTTACAAAATGCTACAACAAAAATTAAAACAGCATCCAAACAGGTAGAATACTGAAGGTGATGTCTCTGCTTTTTAAGATGCTGTCTAGGTTTGCCATTGCTTTTCTCCTGGATTAGGAACACAAAATTGATCTCCCCTCTGTTGTGGGTAACCTGTGCAACGAGAAGGCAGCCCCTGGGACCCCTCTCTCTGGCCTTTGGGATCATGCCCATGACCTTCTTTGAGTGCTTGTCCTTGAACTAGGGGGGGGGGTGTGCATCTGTTGGTACAAATGTCTGACTTTCGTTGTGCATCAGATGCAGCGTGCTTGGCATAGGTAAGAGTTGCGTCCGTTGCTGGGCTCCTTGTTGCTTCTGGCAGCATTCAGCAGCCCAAATGACAACAAAATGTAGCCCTGCAGATCTCTTTCACAATGTAGGCACCACCACTAAAAAGGTCCTGCCTCTTGCTCCAGCCTGTCTCATCTCCCACAGTGATGTGGGTGGACAGCAGGAGCTGTACCATAAAACACTACAGTGGTACCTCGGGTTAAGTACTTAATTCGTTCCGGAGGTCTGTACTTAACCTGAAACTGTTCTTAACCTGAAGCACCACTTTAGCTAATGGGGCCTCCTGCTGCCGCTGCGCTGCCGGAGCACGATTTCTGTTCTCATCCTGAAGCAAAGTTCTTAACCTGAAGCACTATTTCTGGGTTAGCGGAGTCTGTAACCTGAAGCGTATGTAACCCGAGGTACCACTGTATTCTGGATGATGTCACTTTTTCCTGAATTCATTGTCAACTTGCTTGCCATAATAATAATAATAATAATAATAATAATAATAATAATAATAATAATAATAATAATAATAAGTTATTATATGTTCCCCGCCCATCTGGCTGGGTTTCCCCAGCTACTCTGGGCAGCTTCCACAAAGACCAAAAATACACTAAGATGTCACACATTAAAAACTTCCCTGAACAGGGCTGCCTTAAGATGTCTTCTGAATGTCAGGTAGTTTTGACATCTGATAGGAGGGCGTTCCACAGGGCGGGCGCCACCACCGAGAAGGCCCTCTGCCAGGTTCCCTGTAGCTTTGCTTCTCACAATGAGGGAACCTCCAGAAGGCCCTCGGCGCTGGACCTCATTGTCCGGGCAGAACAATGGGGGTGGAGACGCTCCTTCAGGTATAGGTATAGGGTGCCTCTCCTTTCTCCAGTACCTCTGGCAGAGATAAGCAATTCCGAGGATGTTTCTCCCGCTAAGACAAGATAATCTACCTGTTTGCCAGGCCACTGATTTGCAGGGGAGGAGAGGCAGCTGTTACACAGCTGAGTAACTGCCCCTTCTACCTTGATGAAAAAGCAGCAGTTTCCTGGCACCGAAATGACTAATTTATACCAATCACCTCCCGATTATTTATGCCAGCCCGCAGGTTTACAAGGGCGTGAATGAATGGGAACCTGTCAGCGCCATTAGTGTTAATAACAGCAAGGCATGTCTCCCCTTCTCCCTTTTCTGAGGCAGACTTCTGCTGGCGAAATCAATTATTGTTCCTATAAAATGCGTGTCGTGGCTGGCGTGTCTGACTGCCGCACTGACAACGTGCGCTGCTGGGTTTTTAATTGACATTTTGTTGTTTTGCAATTCGTAGAGCAGCGGTTGCCCGCCGGAATAAAGCGAGGCGTGCACCCTGCCCCACTTCAGACTCCGCCAGAGCTGCGATGTTTTGAGCAGCAGGCGGCCCTTGATGGCTTTGGTTTTTGTTCTGCGGCGGAAAGTCGCGCTCTGTTGTTCGGGGCCTGCCGTCTCGGCAAACAAAGGCAATTGCCACCCCTCTCCAAGTGCTCCTGTAAGGCTTGACCTAGAGCAGTCTTTGCCACCCCGATCCTGGGCTGGCTGGGGCTGAGGTGAGCTGCAGCCCAAGACATCTGCAAGGGACACAGGGTTGGGGAAGGTGGATAAAAGGAAAACAGAAAGCACTTCTTCATGCAGCGCCTGTTTAGGCTGTGGAACTCCCTCCCACAGGACACAGTGGTGGCTCTAAAAGAGGATTAGGCAAATTTGCAGAGGGCTATTGGTGGCTGCTAGCCAGGACGTCTCTGCTCTGCCTCTACAGTCAGAGGCAGCAGCCCTTCTGAGCACCCGTTGCTGGAAACCACAGGAAGGGAGAGAGTTGGGTTCGAATCCTGCTTGAGGGTTTTTTCCTTTGAGGCATCCAGTCAGCCACTGTGAGAACAGGATGCTGGACTAGGTGGGCAACTGGCCTGATCCAGCAGCAGCCTCTTCTTAGGTTCTTTTGTCTTCTCTGGAGGGCCACTTTCAGCCTGTTACGGAAATTATGGGGGGGCACATCTTTAAAGTTGTTAAATGTTACAAATACTATGCATAAATGTATCCTTTTGACTTGACAGCTTAGGGAAGGTAAAGGTATAGATAAAGGGACCCCTCACCATTAGGTCCAGTCGTGGCCGACTCTGGGGTTGCGGCGCTCATCTCGCTTTATTGGCCGAGGGAGCCGGCGTACAGCTTCCGGGTCATGTGGCCAGCATGACTAAGCCGCTTCTGGCGAAACAGAGCAGCGCACGGAAACGCCATTTACCTTCCCGCCGGAGCGAATCCTATTTATCTACTTGCACTGGTGTGCTGTTGAACTGCTAAGTTGGCAGGAGCAGGGGCCGAGCAGCAGGAGCTCACCCCGTCACGGGGATTCGAACTGGCGACCTTGTGATCGGCAAGTCCCAGGGAAGTTAGCTAGCTTTAAAAACCATATAAAATCAACTCCTTTGCCAGTTTTCTTCATTCCACCGCCAATTTGCTTCATTGGCCAAGGACTTGGAAACCACTCAGTCCCCCCCATAATCCCTCAAGCGGAAGGTCATGTACTCACAGGAAGGTGCTCATAGGTGTCAATCGCTGGGCAAAGGCACTCCTCCAGACTTGCCCAGGTGGCAGACTATGCAAACCAAAGTTCTATTGTCCCTTTGTAGTAGGTGCTTAGAATGTACTTCCCAATACATATCCTGTATCCACCTGTTGCCCCAACACATTCCTCCTATGTTAATCATGTATATCCCTCCCCTTTTCTGATGTAGCAATCATGTAGTGATGGTGCGTAATGAACTGTATGCTGGGATATGATAGGAAAGTTTGAAAAGTCCTTGTCACCCCATCCTCAGAGTTCAAAATTCCTCTTTGAACCTGTTGCGCAATAAACCTTGGTCTACAGCTCTTTGCTCCAGTTGGTGGCTGGACTCCTTCCTTTATTCCGCAGGGACCCACGGGCTCTGCCCGATGAGCTGGCTGGCTAAGCAGCCTCGCACCTAGATTTTTCCGTAACAAGCCTCAGTTATATCCCTGCGTGCAAACAAGAGCTGCTGAACTCAAGCACCATCGTGCGCTTTTTGCAATCTGATCTCGTGTCTCTCGTTTCCACCCCCCCAGGAGTTTTTTGAGAATCCCGCCTTTCGCCCCGATGGCATGAAGCTCTACCCAACCCTCGTGATCCGTGGCACCGGCTTGTACGAGCTCTGGAAGACGGGGAGGTACAAGAGCTACCCTCCGAGCACCCTCGTGGATTTGGTGGCGAGGATACTGGCTCTCGTGCCCCCGTGGACGCGAGTGTATCGTGTGCAGAGGTAAAGTTGCTTGCAGTCAGATGGTGCTTTCGGGGGGGGGGCGCTCAAGGGTACGCAGTACTGGCACCTCCTGCCCCCAGTGTTAAAAGTGTGGCCCTCACTGTAACAGCTTCATGGTGAGTACTGGCCTCGATTTTTCCTTTTTTTAAATCACTGGTGCCACTTACTGTGAAACAGAAACTTTCTGAAGGCTTGGATGTCAGAATCACTAGAGTCGCTCCTGCCCCCAAATCGTAGTGCCCTTATACAAATCTATGGCATGGCCATGTTTTGAATACTCTGCACAGTTCCAGTCACCAGACTTCAAAAAGGGTATTTTAGAGTTGGAAAAGGTTACTCGGAAACTACAACTAATCCTGAACGCGGCAGCTAGACTGGTGACTGGGAGCGGCTGCCGAGACCATATAACACTGGTCTTGAAAGATCTTCATTGGCTGCCAGTACGTTTCAAAGCACAATTCAAAGTGTTGGTGCTGACCTTGAAAGCCCTAAATGGCCTCGGTCCAGTAGACCTGAAGGAGCATCTCCACCTCCCTCGGTCAGCCCAGACACTGAGGTCCAGCTCCGAGGGCCTTCTGGCAGTTCCCTCCCTGCGAGAAGTGAGGTTACAGAGAACCAGGCAGAGGGCCTTCTCGGTAGTGGCACCAGGCAGAGGGCCTTCTCGGTAGTGGCACCCACCCTCTGGAACGCCCTCCCATCAGTTGCTGAATCCCAGTTGCTGGAAACCACAGATTTGGGTCCTGCCTTTGGGGCATCTGGTTGGCCGTTGTGAGAGTAGGATGCTGGACGAGAAGAGTCGGTTTTGGCCTGGCCCAGCAGGATATCCTTCTGTGTGTGCCCCCCCCTGCCCCCACCAAGCCCTCACTTCCTTCCGTGCTCTTGACAATCCTCATTTGCCTGCTTGGCTCAGCCCAGCCTGCTGTGCTGTCATCCACTTCTAATTCTCATTAGGAACGCGGAGCTATTTCATGTGATTCAGGGTGCGCTCACAGGCCAGGCTAATCACATGGTAATTGCAGATGCTGTTTGATGATTCAGTAATGTGCTGCTCCTAGACTCTGTTGCCACTTGGTGAATCACCGTAGATCGTGACCTCTTGCTTCTTGGGCAAGTGCTTCCCCACTGGAGAGCCAAACTAGAGAGACGTGATAAAAAGTGGCAGTGTTGCCGTAATTCACCTTTTCGATTATATAGACCCAAGAAAAGGTATTACAGTTAAGACGTGGGGGATGAGCTCACACTTACACATACACACAGCGTCATTAAAAGGAGGGGCTCTGGGGAGGCAGAGGGGGTAGCTTGGTGCTTACCACTCTGGGGCAGGGATGTGGTCTAAACTACTGAGACTCTTGGGCTTGCTGATCGGAAGGTCGGCGGTTCAAATCCCCGCAACGGAGTGAGCTCCCATTGCTCTGTCTCAGCTTCTGCCAACCTAGCAGTTCAAAAGCACACCAGTGCAAGTAGATAAATAGGGACCGCGGCAGCAGGAAGGTAAACGGCGTTTCCGTGCGCTCTGGTTTCTGCCATGGTGTCCTGTTGCTCCAGAAGTAGTTTAGTACTACTGGCCACATGACCCAGAAAGCTGCCTGTGGACAAACACCAGCTCCCTTGGCCTTAAGCGAGATGAGCGCCGCAACACCATAGTTGCCTTGGACTGAACTTAACTGTCTAGGGGTCCTTTAGTAAAGGTAAAGGGACCCCTGACCATTAGGTCCAGTCGTGACTGACTCTGGGGTTGCGGCGCTCACCTCACTTTCCTGGCCGAGGGAGCCGGCGTACAGCTTCCCGGTCATGTGGCCAGCATGACTAAGCCGCTTCTGGCGAACCAGAGCAGTGCACAGAAACGCCATTTACCTTCCCACAAGAGTGGTACCTATTTATCTACTTGCACTTTGACGTGCTTTCGAACTGCTAGGTTGGCAGGAGCAGGGACCTAGCAACGGGAGCTCACCCATCGCGGGCATTTGAACCGCCAACCTTCTGATCGGCAAGTCCCAGGCTTTGTGGTTTAACCCACAGCGCCACCCGCATCCCTTTACCTTTTACTAAACGTGTGCATACAAAGCAAAGGGTGATGGGAGTTGCAATCCAGAATATCTGGCGGGCACCTGATGGCCAAGTCTGCTCTGGAATATAGAGGGGACCATCCCCAGTCCTGTTGTATCACAGGGATGCAGCGACTGCCATATGAGGAACGGTTGCAGTGTTTGGGACTTTTTAGTTTAGAGAAAGCGTGAGCGAGAGGCAACTTGACAGGAGTTTATAAAATTCTTCATTGGGGAAACAGGACAGAGAAAAGCCGCCGCCCCTTCTTTTCATAACTGTGGAACTTATGGCCATCCAATCAAACTGAGTGTTTGAGGTTTCAGTACATTTGTTTTTTTAAGAGAGTTGATCTTGTGTTTAATAATAATAATAATAATGATAAATTTTATTTACCGTATTTTTCGCTCTATAACACGCACCAGACCATAACACGCACATAGTTTTTAGAGGAAGAAAACAAGAAAAAAAATATTCTAAATGAAATAGTGGATATATGATTTTTGTGGTTCATGCTGTGGCCACAGACATGTGATCTGGCAGTGAGTTTGGAGTAGCCCAAAAATCCTGAGGATCCATGTGGATCCATGCTTTGTAACCACGGAGGAGGGAAGGAAGGGGAACCATGGATCCTCTGCTCACGACTGCAGCAGACCCCCCCCCCCGCCACCCGCAAGCATTCGCTCCATAACACGCACAGACATTTCCCCTTACTTTCTAGGAGGAAAAAAGTGAGTGTTATGGTGCAAAAAATACGGGTATACCCCGCTTTCTCTGGCCAGAGCCAGGCTCAGAGCGGCTAACACCAGTAAAATTACAATAAAAACATAATAGGAGGGGGGGGGAAACCAATTTAAAATACAGGTTAAAATGCAATTTTAAATGCAGCCTCATTTTAAAAGTAGCCCATAGATCAAAACCATAAGGGGAGGGAAACATAAGGGCCAGACTGAGTCCAAACCAAAGGCCAGGCGGAAAAGCTCTGTCTTGCAGGCCCTGCGGACAGATGTCAAGTCCCGCAGGGCCCCGGTCTCTTGGGACAGAGCGTTCCACCAAGTCGGGGCCAGTGCTAAAAAGGCCCTGGCCCTAGTTGAGACCAATCTAACCACCTTGCAACTTGGAACCTCCAAAACGTTGTCATTTGTAGAACCTAAGGTCCTCCGTGGGACATACCAGGAGAGGCGGTCCTGTCGGTACGTTGGTCCTAGGCCATATAGGGCGTTAAAGGTCAAAACCAGCACCTGCATGCGGGATTCCCTTTGGGGCATCTGCCTGGCAACAGTGAGAACAGGATGGTGGACTTGACAGGCCTTTGGCCCGATCCACCAGGCTATTATTATCTTCTTGTGTAATGTCCCAAATGCACCTGTGGCGTTCTCATATCTTCTCATATCCCACCCACCTTTTAACAGATAACAACTTTCATTAGCCAGAAAAGCAATTCGTTGTCCTACTTTAGCCAAGGCGCCAGTGGCCGGCCGATAACATTGCACAATATTAAACCCTGCATTTATCACCGGCCCGTTTCTACCCAGCGAGGGAAGAATATCCAATTTGTAATTGTCACAGCCAAACGTTTCTAATAACAGCTGGCCTGCTTGAAGGTGGCAGTTAATCAAAAGAAAGGGATGTCATTACCAAGTAATTCATCTTTGCCCATGAGGTGACCAGAATCAAAGTAAACCGTTTTTAGGACAGCGCTGTGCAAGTCTGAACAGGTATGATCCTCCAAGCTTGACCTCTACACTTGAGACAAAGTGTGACGCCCAGGCTAGGGGATAAAGAGAAGAGCTTCCATAAACCTGAAGGAGCGTCTCCACCCCATCGTTCTGCCCGTACACTGAGGTCCAGCTCCAAGGGCCTTCTGGCGGTTCCCTTGTTGTGAGAAGCAAAGCTACAGGGAACCAGGCAGAGGGCCTCCTCGGTAGTGGCACCCACCCTGTGAAACACCCTCCCATCAGATGTCAAAGAGAACAACAACTACCAAACTTTTAGAAGACATCTGAAGGCAGCCCTGTTTAGGGAGGCTTTTAGTGTTTGATGCATTTCTGTATTTTAATATTTTGTTGGAAGCCGCCCAGAGTGGCTGGGGAAGCCCAGCCAGATGGGCGGGGTATAAATAATAAATTATTATTATTATAAACACTTAAGGAGACCATGCAGGATCAGACCAGTGGCCCATCTAGTCCAACGTCCTGTTCTCACAATGGTCCACCAGATGCCCATTATCGGAAACCAGCAAGAAGGATTTGAGGCCAAGATCAACTCCTCCCTCCTGGGGTTTCCAGAAGGATTGCTGTCTCCATCTTGGAGGCAGAACATAGACATCATGGCTTAGTGGCCATCGACAACCTCCATGAATTTGTCCAATCCTCTTTTAAAGCCATCCAGGTTGGTGGCTGTTACCGCCTCCAGCCAGAGGGAGTTCCACAGTCCGACTGAATGTTGAGCAAAGAAATTCTTCCTCTTCTCTTTCCGGACATTCAGCTTCACTGGATGTCTACGAGTTCTAGTCTTAGGAGAGAGGGAGAACAGCTTTTCTCTGTCTGCCTTTTTCCATTTACAGATGGGTAGCCGTGTTGGTCTGCCATAGTCAAAATAAAAAAATTCCTTCCTGTAGCACCTTAAAGACCAACTAAGTTAGTTCTTGGTATGAGCTTTCGTGTGCATGCACACTTCTTCAGATACACATGCCTTTTTCCATGCCACACATAATTTTTAAAACATCTGTCACGTCGCTGCTTGCTCATCAGGCAGAGGGCCTCCTCGGTAGTGGCACCCGCCCTGTGGAACACCCTCCCAGCAGATGTCAAAGAAATAAGCAGCTATCTTATGTTTAGAATACATCTGAAGGCAACCCTGTTTAGGAGAGTTTTTAATGACTGATGTTTTAATGTTTAATAATAATAATAATAATAATAATAATAATAATAATAATAATTTATTATTTATACCCCGCCCATCTGGCTGAGTTTCCCCAGCCACTCTGAGCGGCTGCTAATCAAGTGTTAAAAACAATACAACATTAAATATTAAAAACTTCCCTAAACAGGGTTGGCTCTTAACAGAAGGAAATTTATAGAAGAAAAGTCCTAGATGTCCTGCTCCCTGCCCTGTAGATTTTTTTCCACCCAGCTTGGGAGGGTGGGCCTGGACTGACTCCAGCTACAAAAAGCTGAGGCTTTTGGTTTTTTTTAATCTTTAAGATTTTTAATCTTTTGTTGGAAGCCACCCAGAGTGGCTGGGGAAACCCAGCCAAATGGGCAGGGTATAAATAAATAAATTGTTGTTGTTGTTGTTTTTCCATAAACTAAAACGTCTCACGCTTTCTGCCTAGGGGAGCTGCTCCCTCCCTTTGATCAGTTTGGTTGCTGTTTCTGAACCTTTTCCAACTCTACAATATCCTCTGTGAGATGAAGCAGCCAGAACTTTCCACTTGGCCATGAAGCTCCTTGGCCGGTCGCACTGCACCTCAGCCTAAGGGTTGTTGTGGGGATTATGTGAGGAGGACCATATACACCGCCTTCAGCTTGTTGGAGGAAAAGGGTGGGATATACAAGCAGTGAACTAATAAAATAGATATATAACGACCAGCTCAGCATCCTAACTTGTCGCGTTCTAAGCTTCACATGATCTTGCAAGGAGACAGGACTCCCAAAGAGCATCTTGAAACATTCGGTTTCAATTGGATGTGGGTAGAGCAGGTTTTCCTCTGTCTTAGAATCATAGAATCCTAGAGTTGGAAGAGACCACAAGGGCCATCGAGTCCAACCCCCTGCCAAGCAGGAAACACCATCAGAGCACTCCTGACATATGGTTGTCAAGCCTCTGCTTAAAGACCTCCAAAGTAGGAGACTCCACCACACTCCTTGGCAGCAAATTCCACTGTCGAACAGCTCTTACTGTCAGGAAGTTCTTCCTAATGTTTAGGTGGAATCTTCTTTCTTGTAGTTTGGATCCATTGCTCCGTGTCCGCTTCTCTGGAGCAGCAGAAAACAACCTTTCTCCCTCCTCTATGTGACATCCTTTTCTATATTTGAACATGGCTATCATATCACCCCTTAACCTCCTCTTCTCCAGGCTAAACATGCCCAGCTCCCTTAGCCGTTCCTCATAAGGCATCGTTTCCAGGCCTTTGACCATTTTGGTTGCCCTCTTGGTTGCCAGTCTTGAGTCATGCCTGCAAAACTGCCCAAATTTGCATCCCTCTGTGCTGTCAGCACACAGCAGGTGATCCTACTGCGATGTCCTTGGGCACCCTAGTGCCCTGTGTCGCTGTTCCAGAGATGGCAAGACGCGCCTGACTGGATATCGCAATGTATTCCTTTCAAGGAGGCAGAGAGCTCTTGCTGGCATCCTCATTCCGACTCACCCAGCCGCCTCTGGAAGTCTCTGGTAATTGGGGCGAAGCAGGGTTCTCCTCCGACAGCCTCGCTCCTGACGTGCCTAGACGACGGAGAGATTGCGTTCCCCTCCGGTGTCTCCTATTTTAGGCTGAGCCGAGAAACGATGATTGCCTCTAATTGCTTCTGTTCGGAGACCTGTTAACGGCTTGATGATGTTGTATTTACTCTCGGAAACGGGCTGAATATATTAGCGAGGGAGGGGGTAGTTATTGTGGTTTGGGGAAGGGTGTAGGCAGCGGAGTCAATGCAGGAGAAAGCAGGGGGTTGTTGTTGCTGTCGTTTAGTCGTGTCCGACTCTTCGTGGCCCCATGGACCAGAGAACACCAGGCACTCCTGTCTTCCACAGCTTGGTCAAACACTCTCCAACCATCTCGTCCTCTGTCGTCCCCTTCTCCTTGTGCCCTCCATCTTTCCCAACATCAGGGTCTTTTCCAGGGAGTCTTCTCTTCTCATGAGGTGGCCAAAGTCTTGGAGCCTCAGCTTCAGGATCTGTCCTTCCAATGAGCACTCAGGGCTGATTTCCTTCAGAATGGATAGGTTTGCTCTTCTTGCAGTCCATGGGACTCTCAAGAGTCTCCTCCAGCACCAGAATTCAATTCTTCGGCAATCCCGAACAGACTGACCCACAAATTGTGGAGCATTGGTCTAGCTGGCTGGCATTGATGAGAGACCCACATTTGGGAAACACTGATACGTATCTTAAAGTAGCATAGATGCAATTAGCTCATATTATCCACACTGGAAGGACAGATCGTGAAGCTGAGGCTCCAAGACTTTGGCCACCTCATGAGAAGAGAAGACTCCCTGGGAAAGACCCTGATGTTGCGAAAGATGGAGGGCACAAGGAGAGAGGACGAGATGGTGGGACGGTGTTCTTGAAGCTACCAGCATGAGTTTGACCAAACTGTGTGTCACAAAGAGTCGGACACGCTTAAACGACTCCCCCAACCTCAGGCTCTCAGAAGTCATTTGACTACAACCCCCATCATCCGTGACTGGGTGGGCTGGGGATGATGGAAGGCGTAGTCTGGGAGCACCTGGGCACCCCAGGCTGAGGCCAGCCGCTCTGCCAGCGACTCCAGGCTGGTGTTGTCATTGGGACCTGTGCTTTTTTACCTTCTCCACAAATGGCCTGGAGTCAGGGGCGAGCAGGAGAGTAGCCAAGCCTGCCGACAACATCACATCGTTCAGCACGGTTGAAATTAAAAGGCTTGCAAGGAGCTCCGAAAGGACCCATCTGTATGGAGCGAATGGGCAGTAAAACAGCAAATGCAACTTCAAGTGAAATCTTAATTTCACATATTACGTTCACGGGGTCTGAGCCGGCGGTGGAAGACCTGGAGCGAGCCTTTGGGGCCGTGGCGCAGAACTCGATGGAGATGTCGACCTGGTGTGCGGCATCTCTGCGAAGAAGGTGAATTGCATGTCGGGGATCATTAGATAAGGAATTGGAAACAAAACTGCCAATACCAGCATGCCGTTATACAAATCACGGTGTGACCATGTTTGGAATACTGTTAACAGTTCCACCTGCGTCGCCTCGGAAAGGATGTTGCAGAGTCGGAAAAGGTTCAGAAAAGGGGGACACAAAAAAATAAATTCTCTTCTGTGATGAAGGGTTGTTGTTGTTTAGTCGTTTAGTCGTGTCCGCCTCTTCGAGACCCCCTGGACCAGAGCATACCAGGCACTCTTATCTTCTGCTGCCTCCCACAGTTTGGTCAAACTCATGCTGATAGCTTCGAGAACACAGTCCAACCATCTCATCCTCTGTCGTCCCCTTCTCCTTGTGCTGGCTAAATTAGTCCTATTTGGGCCAGCGAGGAAGTCAGGGGAGAATTAGCTGTGGGATCCCAGAGCGGGTAATCTTCATAAAAAGGGGAGTGAGAGGGAAAGAAGTGGGATAAAAGATCAGACTAAGTTCAAATTGAAAGCCAGGCGGAATAGCTCTGTCTTACAGGCCCTGCGGAAGGAAGTTAAATCCTGCAGGGCCCTGGTCTCATGGGGCAGAACATTCCACCAGGTAGGAGCTATCACTGAGAAGGCCCTGGCGGAGGATAGTCTGACTTCCTTAGGGCCCAGGACCTCTAAACTATGGTTATTCATGGACCTTAAGGTCTTCTGTGGGGCAGACCAGGAGAGGCGATCCCGTAAATACGAGGGCCCTAAGCCACAAAGGGCTTTAAAGGTCAAAACCACCACCTTAAACCTGACCCGATACTCTATAGGGAGTGGGAAGAGGGTTCTGGTTGAGGGTCTGGACCGCTGGGCCTGATTCCTTGCGAGGCGCCAGAAGTGGGGCTGAGTCCCGCCCCCCCCCCGGCAGCCTCAAATGTTCTCTTCTTCCAGACTTATAACGCCTGTGAGGCTTAAATTATCACTCACCACTGCCCCAAAAGCGATTAAGCTAACGATTTGCCGGCGACTGGCTGCTTCCCTCAACTTCTCCATCAGTCTCTGCTGACTGTCCTTTTGTAGAGGGTCCTTTTGCCAATTGTCACGCTGTCCCCCAGACTGTAATGTGCAGCCAGTGTTTTTGTCACGGAGAAGAGTTTTTAAAATGCATCAGGACGTCTTGCCTCGCTCGGGAGCACCTTGCTTCACAATGATCCACTTAAGAGAGCTTTACAAGTACGGAGAAAAGAGAACAGCCACAGGTTTGGATAACAAGTGGGAGGTTTGTCTGTGTCCGCCTTGATTCTAGAGCGCCATAGATCTATACCTTTCTTCCACGGAGTCTGGTGTGAATCAGAAGTAAAATCGACTTACTCCAAGCCAATGCTGTAGCGAGAGAGAACTTAGGAATTAGTTCAGGCTTCCTCAACCTTGGCCCTCCAGATGTTTTTTGGCCTACAACTCCCATGATCCCTAGCTAGCAGGACCAGTGGTCAGGGATGATGGGAATTGTAGTCTCAAGACATCTGGAGGGCTGAGGAAGCCTGAATTTAGATGGTTTGTCCTTGGGATGGAACGAAGCATGCAACAAGTTGAAGGAGACCCCAGCAAGCTTAGGAAGTTGTTGGCCTCTAACAACGGACGTCCCCCTGATCTTTTTGCAATTATTTGCAGCTGTGAGAATCACTTGTGAAGTGGCTCAGATGGAAGGATGGAGGCTTGGGGAAGTCACAGAAGCACAGAATTGTAGAGTTGGAAGGGACCCTGAGGGTTATCCAGTCCAACCCCCCGCAATGCAGATGGCACCTGTTTACAAGCCTCCAGTGGAGGAGAGACCTTCCAAGGGAGTCCGTTCCACTGTCAAACAGCTCTGACGGTCACAAAGTTCTTCCTAAGATTTAGTTAGAATCTCCTTTCTTGTTTACTTGAATCCACTGGTTTGAGTCCCGCCCTCTGGAGCAGGAAAAAACAAGCTTGCTCCACATTCCATGTAACAGCCCTTGAGATATTTGAAGCTGGCTCTCATATCCCCTCTCAGCCTCCCCTTTTCCAGGCTAAACACACCCAACTCTCTCAATCACTCCTCATAAGGCTTGGTTTCCAGATTCTTTGATCCTCTGGGTCGCCCTCCTCTGAACACTTTCCAGCTTGTCAACATCCTCCTTAAATTGCAGTGCCCAGAGCTGGACACGGGATTCCAGGTGGGGTCGGGCCAAGGCAGAATAGAGTGGGACTGTGACTTCCCTGGATCCTGACACTGTACTTCTGTTGATGGAGCCTAGAGTCCGTCAGGCCCAGTGGTCAACCAGATGGCTCAAAGGGGGACTTACAAGAAGGACCCAAGTGTAACCCAAATGCCCTCAAACCACTTGTATTGCTCAGCACCTTTAAAGCCCTATACTGCCTGGGACCCTCGTACCTACGGGACAGCCTCTCCTGGTATGTCCCATGGAGGACCTTACGGTCTTCAAATAAAAACTTATTGGAGATCCCAGGCCACAGGGAGGTTAGGCTGGCCTCAAGCAGAGACAGGGCTTTTTCGGCTGTGGCTCCAATCTTTTGGCACGCTCTGTCCCAAGAGACTAGGGCCCTGCGGGACTTGCCATCTTTCCGCAGGGCTTGCAAGACGGAGCTGTTCCACCAGGCCTTTGGCCAAGGCACAGTTTGACCCCCTCCTTCGGTAATCCTCATAGAACTCTAGCCCAATGGTTGCCATTAATTTGACTCTGAATTATTTTTAGAATGAATTGATTTTAGAATGCTGTGTTACTTTTATTGTTGTTAGCCGCTCTGAGCCCGGCTTTGGCTGGCGAGGGCAGGATATAAATAAATTATTATTATTATTATTATTATTATTATTATTATTATTCATTGACATACTTCCATTGCCAGTGGAAAACGTGTCAATGATTTGTGGGTATATCCCTGTTTGTAATCCTTTTCTTAATGTCTTGCTTTCAGAGATATTCCGATGCCCCTCGTCAGTTCTGGAGTAGAGCACGGTAACTTGAGGGAACTCGCTCTGGCCAGGATGAAAGACCTGGGGACGGAGGTAAAATGCGATGTTCCAATCTAGCTTCTCTGATGTCTCCTTCCTGCCTGTTCCAGAGATGAACTGACTCCCACGTGAAGTGTGCTTTGTTCCCAGGAATGGTACAAGAGTAGGGTTGCAAGCCACAGCCCCCCACCCAACAAGAGCTTGTGGACAGGGGGCAGGGAAACATTGCCAAATTTTGCATGGTCTTTTGGGCGCTACACCATCTTGCCCTCCCCAAACTAAGTCGGGGCACCTGATGGCTCATTGCTCTTATGATCGGAAGAGAAGTCTCTACGGATCAAATCCAGACATGCGCGTCATAAAATTTATACAACACTCAATTATAAAAGCAAAACAAAAAAACCTCAAAGCAACAGAGAAAAAAATGAAACAATAAAATTGTCACTAAGAAAAAATAACAGTTAAAGACACTTTGAGAAGTTAACATAACAGTAGACTAAAAGCTGAATAAAACTCGCACCAGCTTTCTAAAACATTTGGGCAGGCTTGCCTAGACGAGGATGTTTTTTGCAGGCAGCGAAATGAGTACACTGAAGGCGCCTGCCTTGGTTTCAAGAGGCAGGGAGTTTCCAAGTGTAGGTGCTGCCACACTAAAAGATCAAGTTGTTGCAAATGCAGAACGGGTCTTGCGTGGTACCTGTAACCACGCCAGTTCTGCAGATAAATGAAGGGTTTGAATGGGTGCATTTGGGGCAAGAGGATCTCGCAGGTGATCTGGTCTCAAGTTGCTATGGGCTTTGCAGACTCATAGTAACACCTCAAACCTGGCCCAGTAGCAAATCGGCAGCCGGTACAAACCTCTGAGCACAGGCGTTGTAGGCTGACAGTGCCTTGCTCCCATCGGCAATTGCGCTGCAGCATTCTGCGCTCGCTGCAGCTTCCAGATCAAGAACGCAGAACTGGTGTGTGAGTGCAGAGGAGATCTTAATCGCAGAGTCTGCCCTGGGGCCCTGACATAGCTCTGGTGGCTGGGGCTGAAGAGAATTGTAGTCCAAAACCTCCAGAGGGCACCCAGTTGGGGAAGACCCTCTTAGATCACAGCTCCCGTCCTCACACTGGTTTCACTCCATCTGCTTTTCTGCAGGCAAAGACATTTTCTCCCGCTTCTTCATTCATTTATGTACGTATGAAGATTAATATCCTGCCCACCGGCTCACAGTCAAGCTCTCGGAATGGCTTGCAGTTAGAAACAAAACAACAAGAGCGTCATCAGATTATAATGGCGCAGCTGAAAATGGCAGCGGCCATAAACAAAAAAACAGATAGCAAATTCGGATAACTAGGAAAAGGTTTTTTGCCTGGTGCTGGAAGGATAAAAGGCTTCCCCAATTCGTGGCTCTCCAAGACAAGAGTTCAACAGCCAATCCTTCCCGTGGGGTGAAATGGGTGGTGACCAAGAGACAGCAGCACCTAAGCCATGTGGGGACAAAACCAACCCTTTGACCTGCTCCAGACTTTCAGGGAGCTCACGTAGGTTGTTAGGAACTGGCCCAATATGTTATGACCCTTTGGACCAGTCCCAATCAAGTCTCTTGCAGTGAGGTTCTGGACCACCAGAAACTTCTAGGCAGTCTTCAAGGGCAGCTCAACATACAGAGCACTGCAGCGGTCTTATTCAAGTTCTGCATTCAAGGTATCTGAAGAAGTGTGCATGCACACGAAAGCTTATACCAAAAACAAACTTAGTTGGTCTCTTAGGTGCTACTAAGGGACTCTAAGGTGCTAAGGGACGCGGGTGGCGCTGTGGGTTAAACCACAGAGCCTAGGGCTTGCCAATCAGAAGATTGGCTGTTTGAATCCCCGTGATAGGGTGAGCTCCCGTTGCTCGGTCCCAGCTCCTGCCCAACCTAGCTGTTCAAAAGCACGTCAAAGTGCATGTAGATAAATAGGTATCGCTCCGGCGGGAAGGTAAACAGCGTTGTTTCATTGCGCTGCTCTGGCTCGCCAGAAGCGGCTTAGTCATGCTGGCCAGGTGACCTGGAAGCTGTAAGCCGGCTTCCTTTGCCAATAAAGTGAGATGAGCGCCGCAACGCCAGAGTCGGTCACGACTGGACCTAATGATCAGGGGCCCCTTTACCTTTAAGGTGCTACTGAGAGAGAGACTCTGCTTCAGACCAACACTGTCGCCTACCTGAATCAAGTTCTGCAAACCTTCAGGTTACAAGTGGCCAGACGTCCTTTCTCCCAGAAGGGTCACAGCTGGTGTAACCAGCATAAGCTGGTGCTTTGTGGCCCAGATCTATCACCTGAAAAGCTAGAACCAACAGCATTCCCAAGCTGTGAACTTTATCTTTTAGGGCAGGATGGCTAGCATGTGGCCTTCCAGATGTTTTCGGACACAAACTGCCGTCAGTGCCAGGCTGTATGGCCAGTAGTTTGGGCTGGTGAGAGTTGTCCGTGCCTATCTAGAATAGTTTGAAGATGACACAGGCCAAGGTACCATGGACAGGTGGTTTGCATTGCTTGATAGGTCAAGGTGTTCTAGATAGGGGACTCTTTTGATGTCCTCCCTATTACTCACATCAGATTTCTGCGCCTAGAAATTGTTATTAATAATAATAATTTATTATTTATACCCCGCCCATCTGGCTGAGCTTCCCCAGCCACTCTGGGCGGTTCCCAATCAAGTGTTAAAAACGGCACAGCGTTAAATATTAAAAACTTCCCTGAACAGGGCTGCCTTCAGATGTCTTTTAAAGAATGGATAGCTGCTTATTTCCTTCACATCTGAAGGGAGGGTGTTCCACAGGGTGGGCACCACTACCGAGAAGACCCTCTGTCTGGTTCCCTGTAATCTCACTTCTCGCAATAAGGGAACCACCAGATGGCCCTCAGCGCTGGATCTCAGTGTCCGGGCTGAATGATGGGGGTGGAGACGCTCCTTCAGGTATACAGGACCGAGGCCGTTTAGGGCTTTAAAGGTCAGCACCAACACTTTAAATTGTGCTCGGAAGCGTACTGGGAGCCAATGTAGGTCTTTCAAGAGACCACTTTCAAGGTCGGTGTTATGTGGTCTCGGTGGTCGCCCCCAGTCACCAGTCTCGCTACCGCATTCTGGATTAGTTGTAGTTTCTGGGTCACATTCAAAGGTAGCCCTACGTAGAGTGTTGCAGTAGTCCAAGCGGGAGATAACTAGAGCATGCACCACTCTGGTGAGACAGTCCGTGGGCAGGTAGGATCTCAGCCTGCGTACCAGATGGAGCTGGTAGACAGCTGCCCTGGATACAGAATTAACCTGTGCCTCCATGGACAGCTGTGAGTCCAAAATGACTCCCAGGCTGCGCACCTGGTCCTTCAGGGGCACAGTTACCCCATTCAGGACCAAGGAGCCCCCCACATCAGCCCGCCCCTGTCCCCCAAAAACAGTACTTCTGTCTTGTCAGGATTCAACCTCAATCCATTAGCCGCCATCCATCCTCCAACCGCCTCCAGACACTCACACAGGACCTTCACCGCCTTCACTGGTTCTGATTTAAAGGAGAGGTAGAGCTGGGTATCATCCGCATACTGATGAACACCCAGCCCAAACCCCCTGATGATCTCTCCTCCTGCATTCCGAAGGAACTTGCTCAAGAGTTTCTCTGCAGAACATTATATTACTGCTCCGCCTTCCAATTCTATATCTCTCCAGCATAGAACACAGTGAGAGTTAGCACCTCATTCTGTGCCTTGGCGCTTTACATCAAATGGCACATTTCCTCCTGAGATGCATATTTGCTCAGTGAAACCGATGCCAATCAGTATGTCCTTTTTTGCATCTTAAAACACCAAGGATTGGGCTTTTGTTTTTCCCAGAGATTCATTAGGGACGGATCGGTGAGCATTTTTATTTTGAAGCCTCCCTGTTTGAAATGATCGGGTTAAGAACTCTTATCCCAACTTCATCTTAACTCTGGGGGCGATTATGGGGAAGGCAGTGTCCCTTATCCTGTCTGTCTCGCCCTTGCATAATTGGCACTGCCTCTCTCCTTTCCCCCCACCTAGTGTCGCGATGTGAGGACAAGAGAGGTGGGAATTCAAGAGATTCATCACAAAGTGAGACCTTATCAGGTAAGACTTGTTCCTTCTCAGCGGGCCTCGCTCCATGTGTGTGTATATGTGTGATTTTACATAAAACCACATCAAAATTATTTTTTTGTGTGAACACTGAGACAGGGAGACCAAGAGAGGAAGAATCATAAAATTGTAGAGTTGGAAGGGACCCCGAGAGTCATCTAGTCCAACCCCCTGCGATGGAGGAATCACAGCTAAAGTCTCCCTGGTAGATAGACCATCCAACCTCTGCTTAAAAACTGCCAATGCAGGAGGGTCCTCCGCCTCCTGAGAAAGTGCGTCCCCACCACCAAACAGCTCCTACCACCAGAAAGTCCTTCCAAAAGTTTAGTCATGGTCTCCTTTCTTGTCATTTGAATCCATTGGTTCAGGACCGACCCCTGGAGCAGGAAAAAACAAGTTTGTGCCATCTTCCACATGACAGCCCTTCAGATAGTAAAGGTAAAGGTAAAGGTACCCCTGCCCGAACGGGCCAGTCTTGACAGACTCTGGGGTTTGTGCGCCCATCTCACTCAAGAGGCCGGGGGCCAGCGCTGTCCGGAGACACTTCCGGGTCACGTGGCCAGCGTGACAAAGCTGCATGTGGCGAGCCAGCGCAGCACACGGAACGCCGTTTACCTTCCCGCTGGTAAGCGGTACCTATTTATCTACTTGCACCCGGGGGTGCTTTCGAACTGCTAGGTTGGCAGGCGCTGGGACTGAGCAGTGGGAGCGCACCCCGCCGCGGGGATTCGAACCGCCGACCTTTCGATTGGCAAGCCCTAGGCGCTGAGGCTTTTACCCACAGCGCCACCCGCGTCCCTAGATGACTAATAATAATGATAATAATAATTTATTTATTTATATCCCACCCTTCCCAGCCGAAGCTGGGCTCAGGGCGGCTAACAACAGTAAAAATAACACAGTTTACATAAAATCATAATCATTTAATTGAAATACGTTCTAAAATCAATTCATTCCAAAATCAGTTCAGAGTCAAATTAATGGCAGCCATTGGGTTAGAGTTCTATGAGGATCACCGACGGAGGGGGTCAGACTGTGCCACAGTTTAAGAAAGGTCTTGACAAGCTGGAAACTGTGCAGAGAGTGGAGACCAACTGGATCAAGGGTCTGGAAACCAAGCCTTGTGAGGAACAGCTGAGGGAGTTGGGTGTGTTTAGCCTGGAGCAGCGGCATAAGAGGTTAGGCTGGCCTCAACCAGAGCCAGGGCTTTTTTGGCCGTGGCCCCGATCTGGTGGAACGCTCTTGTCACAAGAGACTAGGGCCCTGCAGGACTTGACATCTGGAAAGGGGCTGCTTAAAATGGTGCTCAGCCAACTGCGGCTCAACAAAGCCCAGCCCCCTTCCTCCTCTAGGCAGGCCGGGGAGAAGCCAGGAGGAGAGAGGGAGGAGACGCCGCGGCGGTGTGGGGGGGGGGAATGGAATGGCGCAGGGGAAGAACGGCACAGCCCGAACGAACAGAATCCCCACGCCAATCCACACAGCGATTCCCGGACCGTCTGCAGGCCAGATCCAGAAGGCAGTTGGGCCGGATCCGGCCCCCGGGCCTTAGTTTGCCAACCCATGATTTAGGCTGTACTTGGGACGTCTCATTATATTGCTGCTGATCATTGATTGTAATAATAATAATAATTTGTTATTTATACCCCACCCATCTGGCTGGACTTCCTCAGACACTCTGGGCAGCTTCCAATAAAATATTACAATACAGTAAGCTGCTTTGGGATTCGTTTGAGTGGAAAGTGGCAGAGAAACAGGTGAAATAAATTCAGATCAATCAGTCAAAACAGCTGGAGGTTACAGAGTTGTGCAAGATTGATCGAGCATAAGTGATCCTGGCAGGCCATGAAGGGTCTTATGGTCTGGACCCTTCTGTTGCTGTTTTTTCTTCTCTCTCTCTCTCTTAATGTTGGCAATGTTCAGGACATTTTTCCTTGTATGCCTGACCTACCAAGGGTCTTTGAGAAGCACGGGTGTGTGATTTCTACAAATGCTTTCTCATTTAAAGTTCCAACACCAGCTTCCCTTGTGTGAAAATACAATAATCTCACCTTCAGCTCTTATCTGATGCTGCTGAAAATCCATCTGCAGCGAGGCGGACGAACGTGAAGCGATTTCACACAAACACAGACACACACACACACACACACAAACGCTCCGCTCAAAGCCCCACGCAGACAATTGCCTGCATGGCCGTGAAATTGACTTTGGGCTCCTTCGTGGGCTGCAAAATTATGATCACCCCCGTGGTTGCCATCTCCATTTTTTATTTTTTAAGGTCAGCTTCTCAGGCCTTTCTCCTCCTCTTCCTCTCTTTCGAACAGGTTGAACTGATCCGGAGAGACTACGTGGCCAACGGCGGCTGGGAGACCTTCCTATCCTATGAGGACCCTGAGCAGGACATCCTCATTGGTCTGCTGCGCTTGCGGAAGTGCTCGGAGGAGACGTTCCGGGCGGAGCTGAAGGGGGGCGTCTCCATCGTCCGAGAGCTCCACGTCTACGGGAGCGTGGTCCCCGTCAGCAGCCGCGACCCCTTGAAATTCCAGCATCAGGTACCTGGAGCCTGCCTATATATATAATATTTTTATTAATTTTCTGTATACAATTTAAAATACAGTGCTCATTTTAGCATCCCTAAAATATCAGTGACTTCCCTTCTTCCCTTTCCATGGTTCATTTTGCGTATCATAAATCCCTGCATATTTTACAAAAACCAAACCATTCAGTATTCCCTTATTGCAGGCATGTCCAACAGGTAGATCGTGATCTACCTGTAGATCACCAGACATCTGCAGTAGATCACTGGTAGATCACTGGCTCCCCCCCCCCCAAAGAAGCTGAACAACTGTGGCTCCCCTTGAAAAAGCTCAACATTTTACCTCCTCCCTGGAAAAACTCAACAGCTTTGACCCGAACCCCCCAAAAAGGGGTCAATCACTGCCAGTTTTTAACTTTGTGAGTAGATCGCAGTCTCTTGGGAGTTGGCCACCCCTGCCTTATTGTATCCATCAAAACTTATTTACACTGTTGAATTTATCTTAATGCTGCCAAACTTTTCAGGTGTACACAGTTATTTCCCATACAGTGGTACCTCGGTTTAAGAACAGTCCAGCTGAAGAACAATTTTGGTTTATAAACTCTGCAAAACCAGGAATAGTGTCTTGGTTTGAGAACTTTACCTCGGTCTAAGAACGGAATCCAAATGGTGGAAGGGCACTGGCGGCGGGAAACCTCATTAGGGAAATCGTGCCTTGGTTTAAGAATGGTTTCGGTTTAAGAATGGACTTCTGGAACGGATTAAGTTCGTAAACCAAGGTACCACTGTATATTCAAAAAACGTTTTCCAATCTTCTCTAAACGTATGTTCTTTTTGTCTACGTTAAGTCTGCAAGATGTGCATATTCTGTCGGCTTAAGTTGCCATTCTTCTCGCTCGTTTTCCACATTTGGGCTAACGAAACACGGGCTGCAGTAGTGGCGTACATAAATAACCTTTTTTGACACCTGGGAATTTCAGTCTGAATTATCCCCAACAGAAAAGAGTCTGGGGGTTTTTTTTGGGGGGGGAGTATTTTAATTTTTTTTTTCAATTCATTAGGGATCATTTTCCAATACTCTTTTACCCTTTTACAAGTCCACCACATATGAAAAACATTCCCTCCGCCTCTGTGCATCTCCAGCGCTTACCTGATTCAGCCTTGTACGTCTTTGCAAGCTACTCGGAGTTAAATACCACCTGTGAATCATTTTCAGGTAGTTTTCCTTCAAGGAATAACACGCTGTGAACTTCAAATTGCTTTTCCAAGTTTTTTCCCAGAGGTTAAAATCTATATTGTGTCCTATATCCGTATAGTTATATAGGTCCGTATAGTTAAAGCTATGATTTTCCCAGTAGTGATGTATGGAAGTGAGAGCTGGACCATAAAGGTGGTTGATGGTTGAAGAATTGATGCTTTTGAATTATGGTGCTGGAGGAGACTCTTGAGAGTCCCATGGACTGCAAGAAGATCAAACCTCTCCATTCTGAAGGAAACCAGCCCTGAGTGCTCACTGGAAGGACAGGTCCTGAAGCTGAGGCTCCAAGACTTTGGCCACCTCATGAGAAGACTCCCTGGAAAAGACCCTGATGTTGGGAAAGATGGAGGGCAGAAGGAGAAGGGGACAACAGAGGACGAGATGGTGGGACAGTGTTCTCGAAGCTACCAGCATGAGTTTACCAAACTGCAGGAGGCAGTGGAAGACAGGAGTGCCTGGTGTGCTCTGGTCCAGGGGGTCACAAAGAGTCGGACACGACTAAACGACTAAACAACAGATATCTATTGCCCAGTGTGTCACAGAGGCTTTCAGGTCCCTGAAGCAGCAGTGTTTCTGTATGCTAATTTCTGGAAACCACAGGAGGGGAGAGAGCTGCTCTTGTGTTCGAATCCTGCTTGCTGTATTCCCATGTGCAGCTGGGTGGCCACTGTGAGAACAGGATACTGGGCCATAGGTCTGATCCAGCTAAAGGCTCGCTTTATATTCTTGCACAATGCATTGTACGTCTTGGAAGAATATTCAGAAATGGCGGCCCGGCAGCTAGGTAGTTAATTGGCCTTTTTCAGGATTCAGGTCTTCACTACCTTCCAGTTATTTATTTTGCACCAGATTCCTTTTAACAACTTTTTCAGCCCTTGGGAGCAGTGGGCGATAAAAATCTTACTGTTTTTAAAAGAAGAGAGGACACATGCAAACAGAGAAATAAAGCAATTTAAAAGCAGAGCAGATAAAAAAATTCAACGGCAGAAACTACAATGGAGCCAAGATCTGGGCGCATGCGAAGGCCAGGAAAAACCCAAGAGTATTGGGTGGATATTCCAGAGATGGGGCACCACAGCACCCAAGGGCAGCTAGACTGCTGATTGGGGGCGGCCGCCGAGACCACATAACACTGGTCTTGAAAGACCTACATTGGCTCCCAGTACGTTTCCGAGCACAATTCCAAGTGTTGGTTCTGACCTTGAAAGCCCTAAACGGCCTCCAGTATACCTGAAGGAGTGTCTCCACCCCTATCGTTCTGCCCGGACGCTAAGGTCCAGCTCCAAGGGCCTTCTGGCGGTTCCCTCGCTGCGAGAAGCAAAGCTACAGGGAACCAGGCAGAGGGCCTTCTCGGTGGTGGCGCCCGCCCTGTGGAACGCCCTCCCACCAGATGTCAAAGAGATAAACAGCTATCTGACATTCAGAAGACATCTGAAGGCAGCCCTGTTCAGGGACATTTTTAATATGTGACATTTTAATGTACAGTGGTACCTCGGGTTAAGTACTTAATTCATTCCGGAGGTCCGTCCTTAACCTGAAACTGTTCTTAACCTGAAGCACCACTTTAGCTAATGGGGCCTCCTGCTGCCGTTGCTCTGCCGGAGCACGATTTCTGTTCTCAACCTGAAGCACTATTTCTTCATTAGCAGAGTCTGTAACCTGAAGCATATGTAACCCGAGGTACCACTGTATTTTTAATCTTTGTTGGAAGCCGCCCAGAGTGGCTGGGGAAACCCAGCCAGATGAGTGGGGTACAAATAGTAAATTATGATGATTATTATTATCTGGGGTCAATCTCTGCCTCATTGGCAGCAGGGGGGACCCAGAGAACCTTAACCCCACAAATAAACATAACCCACAAGGCACTGTTTGAAGCGCTGGCTAGGAGCCAGAGCGCCCCATAAGGAATCAGCCTGTTCCTCAGATTATCCTCTGAGACGTGGCCCCAGGTATCTCCTAGGCTCCAGAGAGGGTTAGAATCATAGAATCATAGAGTTGGAAGAGACCACAAGGGCCATCGAGTCCAACCCCCTGCCAAGCAGGAAACACCATCAGAGCACTCCTGACATATGGTTGTCAAGCCTCTGCTTAAAGACCTCCAAAGAAGGAGACTCCACCACACTCCTTGGCAGCAAATTCCACTGTCGAACAGCTCTTACTGTCCGGGCCTGGTCTTATTCAACATCTTTATCAACGACTTGGATGATGGACTCAAGGGCATCCTGATCAAATTTGCAGATGACACCAAACTGGGAGGGGTGGCTAACACCCCAGAGGACAGGATCACAGTTCAAAACGACCTTGACAGATTAGAGAACTGGGCCAAAACAAACAAGATGAATTTTAACAGGGAGAAATGTAAAGTATTGCACTTGGGCAAAAAAAATGAGAGGCACAAATACAAGATGGGTGACACCTGGCTTGAGAGCAGTACATGTGAAAAGGATCTAGGAGTCTTGGTTGACCACAAACTTGACATGAGCCAACAGTGTGACGCGGCAGCTAAAAAAGCCAATGCAATTCTGGGCTGCATCAATAGGAGTATAGCATCTAGATCAAGGGAAGTAATAGTGCCACTGTATTCTGCTCTGGTCAGACCTCACCTGGAGTACTGTGTCCAGTTCTGGGCACCACAGTTCAAGAAGGACACTGACAAACTGGAACGTGTCCAGAGGAGGGCAACCAAAAAGGTCAAAGGCCTGGAAACAATGCCTTATGGGGAACGGCTAAGGGAGCTGGGCATGTTTAGCCTGGAGAAGAGGAGGTTAAGGGGTGATATGATAGCCATGTTCAAATATATAAAAGGATGTCATATAGAGGAGGGAGAAAGGTTGTTTTCTGCTGCTCCAGAGAAGCGTACACGGAGCAATGGATCCAAACTACAAGAAAGAAGATTCCACCTAAACATTAGGAAGAACTTCCTGACAGTAAGAGCTGTTTGACAGTGGAATTTGCTGCCAAGGAGTGTGGTGGAGTCTCCTACTTTGGAGGTCTCTAACCAGAGGCTTGACAACCATATGTCAGGAGTGCTCTGATGGTGTTTCCTGCTTGGCAGGGGGTTGGACTCGATGGCCCTTGTGGTCTCTTCCAACTCTATGATTCTATGATTCTATTCTATGATTCTATAAGACATTCAAAACTAAGAAGTCTGCTATCCCAACTATCCCAACCTGGTTAGCCCCCTAAAAACTCTGATACCCCATTTTTAAATGCAATATATTCCCATACAGACTCGTTACACTGCGTTTAAAACCAAAATCGCATTTCGGTAGAAACTGTTTCTCAGACAGCTGGTCCTAGTCTTTATAACCCTGTACCTTCTTCCAGAAGGCAGAAGCTGAAAGAGATCATTTCCGGGGTGCGCACTATCCTGCACTATCTCTGCAGCTTTCTTATGGCACCTGGAAGCATAGATTTGATCTAAGGTGGGAAGAGTTCACCCAATTATTCTCTCCGCAGTCTTTACAACCCTGGACAGCATTGTTTTTCCCAGTCCCACCCACCCTTATTGGCTGCGACGCAGGCGGGCAAGGGCCTTCTCTGTGGTGGCTCCTTCCAAGGAACTTTGGAACTCCCTTCTTAGAGAATCTAGACTGGCTCCCTCTTTGCTGTACTTGAAATGGGCAGGTGAAGACAGTCTTACTCCGACAGGCCTTTGGGAACTGACTGTATTGTTAAAGAAAGGTCTCTTAACAGAACGGCCCTGTTTTTATTATCTGTATTTTAATACATTGGGGGGGGGGTAATATTATTTTAACTCCATTAGAGTTCAATTGCTTTTTTGACTGCAATCTTTTCTATGCTTTCTGCATTTTATCTGCGTTGTTTTAATTTGTGCAAGCTGCCTTGCGTCTGAGGCGGGGAAGGCAAGATATAAATAAATACAATAACCATAATCATAATTTTAGATGGTATAGTAGAAGAATGGTCCTTGTTTCCTTTCCACCTGAATCCTCCGGGGCTGATGTTTTAATTTCGCTATTGTCTTCGTGTGTGTGTTTTGTTTTGTTTTGTTTTAAATTATTTTTGTTTTAAATTAAGCGTTCTCCGTCGGCTGCATGTGCATTAGGATGCAACTTCTGTTTGATAGTAATGGCCCCGGGCAACAAGGCAGAAGTGGTAAAATGGAATTTGCGGATTGGTGGGGGGGAGGGTATGGAGAAGAGAGAGAGAGAGAGAAAGAGAGCAGAAAATGAATGCTTACCTCCTGAAAGCGAAATTTCAAAAGCCGGGAGCGGAAAAATGGTTGACGCACGTGGAAGGTGGAAGGGGGAGGAAAATCAATTGACTGGAGCCCAGCGCTAACAAATTGAAATAGATTGGAAATGGAGACTTGGGCGCATGACGCACAAATGTGGGCTGAAGGAATGTTTATGGGGGGGCAGCCATCAGTACCCTAAAAATGAATACTCTCCACACAAATAAACACACACTTCTTCCCCAAAGCGGCATGCTACGGAAGGGTATGTTTTGCATAAGAGATATCCCTGTTGTGCAAGAATAATGCTCTTGTTCCTTGCAGATGGGTCCTTTTTTGTTTGAGGCAGGATCGCACCCCCTTCAGAAACCCTCTCCCACTGGCCTTGTGGGCACAGCAAAGCCAGGCATTGCAAATCGTCTTCCCAGCTGCGGCTTGCAGGGTTTCCTGGGCCGATTCGCACTGCCATTTTTTGCAGGGATGTGTGTGTGTGTGCAGTGGCAAAGGCAACAGGAGCCAAGTGCCTCCAGATTTTAAGCAAGCTGGCCAAGTTGTGCAAACACCCCAGGCGGTAGTTTGCAAACGCCAGACTCTCCTGAGAGCAAGGTTTACGGCTCGGGGTGCCTTTTCATTTATTTTATTTTTATTTTGCAAGACTTGACGGAGAAAGGGGGAGAAACCTCAAAGCAGTTTGCAAAAATCAAAAAAAAAAGGATCAAACAATAAAATTATCAACGAGAAGAGTTAATAATGACCTAAGACTCTCAAAAAGTTAATAGTCTAAAAATGGGTTAAAACTTGGACCATGGGCAAAGCTGCCTTGGTTGAAGCTGGGCAGGGAATGTTTTTCGAACCTGAGGGCCATATTTCCTTCTGGCCAACCCCCCAAGGGCCACATGCCAGAGGTGGGTGGAGCCAGAGGTGAAAGTGGGCGGAGCCACAGGTGCTAACGTTATGTCTGTGCCGCAGGCTGGTTTCTGCACACACCTTTCTCTGTCCCCATCCAGACAAGCGAGGAGCAATATGGGAGTTTAAGGGCAGGGAAGGGAGTGGCCTGGGGAGGGTTCTGGGGGCCAGGTGGCCTGGCCCTTGGAAGCTTACCCAACTCTTGTTTATTTTTATTTTTTTTAATCCAAACTCCCATTTGTGCATTCAGCAGTTTCCTGCACTGCAAGCTGGAGTGTCCCAGCAAAACCACCTTTAGATTACTCGGGAAACAAAAGAGAAATGTTTGGAGTGTTTTTATAAAATTCATCTCTGCTGTCACATTGCCTTTTTTGCGCCTGCAAGTACTTCTGTGACCTCCGTTCCCCATTCCACCAGCAAGAGTTTTTTTAAACAAACTCCCTGCTAATCCCTAAATTACAAGTTCCTTGTGATCTTGAAGACAAACTCACTTGTCTTCCTTCCTCTAGGGATTTGGGATGCTGCTGATGGAGGAGGCGGAGAGAATCGCGAAGGAAGAGCACGGGTCGTGGAAGATCGCCGTCATTTCAGGTACGCCAGGCAAATTTGCTACCCACTTTTAACAGCAGGGGGGGCGGCTGCAGCAAAATTGTGCGAGGTGTCGCGCCCTGGCTCAACGCTGCCCCCTTGCAACACACTCCATTCCTTCTCCCTCCCATATGGTTCCCTTGCCTGCCCTCAGGTTTTCCAAAGACTTTCTCCTACTCATGTAAGCTTTTGGGTTCTCCAAGACTGCTTGTACCAGGCTTCCTCAACCTCGGCCCTCCAGATGTTTTGAGACTACAATTCCCAGCATCCCTGACCACTGGTCCTGCTAGCTAGGGATCATGGGAGTTGTAGGCCAAAACATCTGGAGGGCCGCAGGTTGAGGAAGCCTGGCTTATACCTCCCTCTTGATTATTTTATTTTCTGAACACTATTGATATCAGTCAGGTGCTTTTGCTGTACAGACAACCCTCGATTTGCACAGGACTTGCTTTCCAGGTCATTGCATGCAACAGCAGAGCACGAATAACCCCCTCTGACCCCTTTTCCGCCACTTCCAAGTCACCGCAATGCACACATGCATGGTCACTCACCATTGGGCGTGTGCAAATCAGTCATTAACCTGTACTGTCCGGCACCTGCTAAAAACATTCCTGTTTAGGCAAGTCTACCCAGGTGGCGCTGTGGTCTAAACCACAGAGCCTAGGACTTGCCGATCAGAAGGTTGGCAGTTCGAATCCCCGTGACGGGGTGAGCTCCCGTTGCTCAGTCCCTGCTCCTGCCAACCTAGCAGTTCGAAAGCACGTCAAAGTGCAAGTAGATAAATAGGTACCACTCCGGTGGGAAGGTAAACAGCATTTCCGTGCGCTGCTCTGGTTCACCAGAAGCGGCTAAATCATGCTGGCCACATGACCCAGAAGCTGTACGCCGGCTCCCTTGGCCAATAAAGCGAGATGAGTGCCACAACCCCAGAGTTGTCCGCAACTGGACCTACTGGTCAGGGGTCCCTTTACCTTTTACATGTGCAGATTAGCTCTCTCTGAGGCACTTAGCCTGTGTCTGGAATATGTACCCTTTCCCTCTACAGCAATGATGGCCAAACTTGGCCCTCCAGCTGTTTAGGGGACTACAACTCCCATCATCCCTAACTAACAGGACCAGTGGTCAGGGATAATGGGAATTGTGGTCCCAAAGCAGCTGGAGGGCCAAGTTTGGCCATCACTGCTCTACAGGAAGAGACTCCTAGAACTTAATGCCCCTCCCTGCCAAACACAATTCTCAGGGAACAGAAAACATCTTACAGTCATACCTCGTGTTGCATTAGGTTCATTTTGCGTCTTTTCGGCTTGTGAACACAACAAACCCGGAAGTAGAATGTGTCCTTTTATTTAAAATGCATCTCTGGGTTATTTGTGGGGCATAGGAATTCGTTCATTGTTTTCCCTTCAAAATATAGTCTGGCCCCCCCACAAGGTCTGAGGGACAGTGGACCAGCCCCCTGCTGCAAAAGTTTGCTGACCCCTGTCGGAGAATCCCGACCAGAGGTTGCCTGAAGCTTTCCTCAAAGGCGTGTTCTGATCCTTCCCGTGAGTTTTAGACTTGCGGGGTGACACTCGTTGAAAATGAAATGAGCAGAGAGTCTGTCTCCCTCCTAACGCGGCCACTGCGCTCGATGAGTTCTATTGGGGATGAGAACGCTCCGTTTGGCTAAAAAGCACACCGTGACAGAAAGTAGAGAGGAGCTGTTAAGCGAAAGGGCTCGTTTCTCCGCTGACGCCAGTTTGAGACTGTATCTGAATGAACCGGGAGGAAATTGGGTAACCGTTCTCTCCTTGTGAGGTTATAGGCATGGCAAGGGTCTCGTTCTAATGCTAATATCGCCAACCTGAGCATAGAATCACAGAGTTGGAAGAGACCACAAGGGCCATCGAGTCCAACCCCCTGCCAAGCAGGAAACACCATCAGAGCACTCCTGACATATGGGTGTCAAGCATGCACCAGAGGGAAATGTTAAAAGGGGAACGTTGCTCTTCCCCAGTGGGGGAGCGGGGAGATGCAGCCGCAATGTGAGCTCTGTGTTGAGCGGCTGCTTTAGCTGCCTGCTTCTTTGAGCGAGCACAATATTCCCAAGCAGACGGTTGCGTGTCTCTTCCGCCCCGAAGCGATCAGGATTCAGAGCTGGGCTCTAAGAACGAAAAGGGAAAGAGAGTCGGCCAAAGAGCCTTCAAAGAATAGAGGCTTTCCAGCTGTTACCTGGGAAATGCAATCTAAAACGCTCAACTTCCTCCGTGGGGTTTTATCGTAAATAAAAATATAGGCAGGGTTGCGCTGGCGGAGATTATCTGGCTTTGTTAATTTCAGGAGGCGGGTGGGTTGCATGGGACATTTTCTTTTCTTCCCTTCCTTTCTCCAAACTGCCTGTCTGAGCATTCACAACGCAGCAGCGAAATTATCGTGGCCTGCCTCACTGGCCAGCAGGAGCGGAAGTCTCCATTCATACATAGACATATGCATATATAGAGAGGAATGGAGCCCTCATCTGCACCCTGCCTTTGAAAAACAGCCCAATCTGCTTGGCCAGGGGCATGGCGCTGGTCTCCCCTGCAGAGAGTTTGCTTTGCCTGTTGGATTCCTTGGCGCGAGCTACAAACAATGCAAATTGTCAGCTATTTAATTTGTCGGCTGGATGGGAGGTAATCTGCAGGAGCTGTTGGAGGGACCGCAGATCATTGTATTTTATGCGTCGGGACTCAGATGTTAAGAACACAAGAACATGACAGTTGCTGGAAACCTTAGGCAGGGGGAAAAGGCTCTTGTTCTCGGGTCATAGAATCCTAGAGTTGGAAGAGACCACAAGGGCCATCGAGTCCAACCCCCTGCCAAGCAGGAAACACCATCAGAGCACTCCTGTCATATGGTTGTCAAGCCTCTGCTTAAAGACCTCCAAAGTAGGAGACTCCACCACACTCCTTGGCAGCAAATTCCACTGTCAAACAGCTCTTACTGTCAGGAAGTTCTTCCTAATGTTTAGGTGGAATCTTCTTTCTTGTCGTTTGGATCCATTGCTCCGTGTCCGCTTCTCTGGAGCAGCAGAAAACAACCTTTCTCCCTCCTCTATGTGACATCCTTTTATATATTTGAACATGGCTATCATATCACCCCTTAACCTCCTCTTCTCCAGGCTAAACATGCCCAGCTCCCTTAGCTGTTCCTCATAAGGCATCGTTTCCAGGCCTTGGACCATTTTGGTTGCCCTCCTCTGGACACGTTCCAGTTTGTCAGTGTCCTTCTTGAACTGTGGTGCCCAGAACTGGACACAGTACTCCAGGTGAGGTCTGACCAGAGCAGAATACAGAGAAGAATTCTTGTGTGCTTATAAGTCAGCCTTCCCCAACTTGGGGGCCTCCAGATGTTTTGGACGACCACTCTCATGAGCCCAAGACAAGGATGGTGGGTCTCCAAAACTTCCGGAGGGCACCGGGTTGGAGAAGGATGAGACGCGATGCGAGCTGATGGATCTCCGTTGCCCATTTGGACTAGCTGTCTGTGAACGGAGCTGACGGCGGAGTAAATCTTTTCCCCCCGATGTTTTTTCTCCCGTTAGGACTTTGGAGACCGTCTTCCCGAAGTGCCCCTTTTTTGGAAACTTGTGTTTTTCTTTTCAACTTCTTTCATAGATGCCGAAGAGCTGGTTATCCTTCGTAATTGTATCTCATTTGCTCCATAAAAGAAGCAAATAAGAGGAAGCTCTTGAGAGCTTAAGAGCCCATATTGAACCAGCGTGACACCTGCGTGGGCTGGCTTTGTGATAGAGACCCCCGTGAAGTCTTTTAAGTTCTTAACTTAGCCACACATCAGGCGATGGAAGTTCTCTCTCTCTCAGCCGGTGATCGTTCTGATTTGCCGAAATGGTGGATCTTGTGGGAGGAGAGAGGGGGCACTTAGTGCTGGGCTGGAAAGGGGGCTGGCTCCCCCCCTTGAGTGCTTGTTAAAAGCTGCATTCTTTTGCCGAAGCAGCTTCGGTTGGCTAGGCATTCTCCAAAAAAGAGGAGATTAAGGAGGCTATAGAAATTGTGCTTTTATAGCAGGGAAGGGAATGCTTGGATGGAAACCCAGAGGAGAAATCTCTGGGAGTAGGAAGTTCAATCTAAAACGAGGGCGGCGGGCAAACCTTTGGGGTAACTTGCCGGCTCCGAATGTTTCCCCCCAACCTGTGTCTAGTGCCTCCCCTTCTGTGGTTTCCAGCCGCTGGTACTCAGAAGCATTGCATGGAGCCAAAGCAGAGCCATTCTGCATGTTGTTCTCGTCGGTATTTGTATGTCTTGATAGACAATGGAGCGCACCTCCAGGGGTGAAGTCAAACAACTGCGTTAGCAGCAGCAGACTGACCTCCTGCAAGCCTGGGCTTCCCAAATGACCCCCTTCTCAGCCTGGCTGATGTGGTCCCTAGGAAAGCAGAGCAAGATGTTTGGCCCCAGCTTGGCTGCCGTAAGGAGGCGTACAAGGCACCATCCAACCCCCTTAAGGACTCCATTCTGGATTTGTGTAGGATCTACTCCTTAGCCTTTTCCTCTCCTGAAGATGTCCTGAGATGGCCCTTTCCACCCTGAAGTTGTCTAATCCTGCCCCCCCCCTCGCCTACTGCTGCTCTAGATCTTTGCCCCCTGACTCCCACAGGCTTCTTCTGCAACTCCCCAGCTCCTAGGACTCCCCAGCTGAAAGGACGACCCAAAGGAGCGGCCAGGCACAGACCAGGACTGCCCTTTGCCTCCTATCTCTCCCCTTTCCCCGTTGAAAAAAAAAATGCTTTGTGCATGCCATCACTCTCCGATCAGAGACTTCAGTCCAGCAATGTTTGCAACATGCTCCTTAGTCATTTCGAAGATGTTTAATGCCTTCCTATTTTATGTTGGGTCTGTGCGTGAGCCAGTGGTGGTGGGGAAGGGAGATAAAAATATCCTCCCCCCCTCCCCGCTCACCGTCATTTCAATGACGTCCCACCTCTCCTGTGGGGCAGCGTTGGGGCAGGGGGAGGGGGGCCCCCCTTGCCAGCGTTGCGCTTCTGTGCCGCGAATTAATTACCACGTAGCGGGGCTGATCAGCTTTCCCCCAGACCAGATTTCGATTTGTGTGCCGTCAAGTAGAAAATTAACATGGACACAGGCCAGAAATGCTGAATGCCTGAGTGGGCACTGCAGCCGCCGGGTCTAGGAAGGAGGGGAGGACTCCGGGAAGCGATGACGTCCGAGCTGGCTGTCCCTTCGTTGGCCAGCTCCTTTGAGAAACGAAAAGGGGAAATTGAGCTGCCGCAGGACTGAGGACTCAGCTCTCCTTCCTGCCATTGAACCTCGGAATATCTGTAGCTCGGTCGGCCAAACATGAGCCTCTTAATCTCAAGGGCAGTGGCGTAGCGTGGGTTGTCAGCACCCGGGGCAAGGCAAGTAATTTGCGCCCCCTAACCCGTGGATTTGCGCCCCCTAACCCTAAACCCCAGATGTTGCGCCTGGTGCGGCCGGCCCCCCCTGCACCCCCCACGCTACGCCACTGCTCAAGGGTTGTGGGTTCGAGCCTCACGTAGGGCAAAGGATTCCTGCAGTGCAAGGGGTTGGACTGGATGACCCTTGCAGCCCCTTCCAGCACGGCAATTCTATGGTTCTGTGTTCGTTTTGGGGGGTGGGGGGCAGAGGGAGGCATGCTGCGCACACACAGTGGTACCTCGGGTTAAGTACTTAATTCGTTCCGGGGGTCTGTTCTTAACCTGAAACTGTTCTTAACCTGAAGCACCACTTTAGCTAATGGGGCCTCCCGCTGCTGCCGCCCCGCCAGAGCATGATTTCTGTTCTCATCCTGAAGCAACGTTCTTAACCCGAGGTACTATTTCTGGGTTAGAGGAGTCTGTAACCTGAAGCGTATGTAACCTGAAGCGTATGTAACAGGAGGTACCACTGTATGCCTCATATTATTGTTTAGTCGTTTCTGACTCTTTGTGACCCCCTGGACTAGAGCACGCCAGGCACTCCTGTCTTCCACTGCCTCCCGCAGTTTAGTCAAACTCATGCTGGTAGCTTCGAGAACACCGTCCAACCATCTCGTCCTCTGCCGTCCCCTTCTCCTTGCGCCCTCCATCTTTCCCAACATCAGGGTCTTTTCCAGGGAGCCTTCTCTTCTCATGAGGTTACCAAAGTCTTGGAGCCTCAGCTTCAGGATCTGTCCTTCCAGTGAGCTCTCAGGGCTGATTTCCTTCAGAATGGAGAGGTTTGATCTTCTTGCAGTCCATGGGACTCTCAAGAGTCTCCTCCAGCACCATAATTCAAAAGCATCAATTCTTCGGCCGATCAGCCTTCTTTATGGTCCAGCTCTCACTTCCATACATCAGTACTGGGAAAACCGTAGCTTTAACTATACGGACCTTTGTCAGCAAGGTGATGTCTCTTATGCCTCATAAGAACATGGAAAGACCCCTGCTGGATCCGGCCAGTGGGAACCCATCTAGTCCAGCATGCTGTTCTCACAGCAGCCAAGCACAGGCCTCTGGGGAACCTGCGAGCAGGATTCGAATCCAAGAGCAACCCTCCCCTCCTGTGCTTTCTAGCAACTGGGATTCAGAAGCATCGCCAACACTGGCCATGAAAGTGGAGCATAGCCACTGGGGCTCGGAGCCATTGATAGCCTTAACTTCCAGCCCTCTTTTTAAAGCCATCCAGCACGGGCTCCTGTGGGAGGGAGTTCCATAGTTCAACTATGCATTGTGTAAAGGAGTGTTGCCTGAAACCCTGGAGAGACATTGCTGTCTATCAGGGTTGACTACCTGCAAGGCTTCCTTCCTGCTGAGTCCGTCCCTGTGACTTGCCATGGAATGACAAAGCACACATGCAGTTGCCTCACTCCTCACTGTCCCTTCTTCCCAGTACTGGCTTTCCAGGGCCTCCTCTGCTTGACTGATCCCCGTTCTTCTTCTTCTTCTTCTTCTTCTTCTTATTATTATTATTATTATTATTATTATTATTATCATTATCATTATTATAATTTATTATTTGTACCCCGCCCATCTAGCTGGGATTCCCCAGCCACTCTGGGCGGCTTCCATAGAAACCAAAAAACACTAAAATATCATACATTAAAAACTTCCCTGAACAGGGCTGCCTTAAGATGTCTTCTGAATGTCAGGTAGTTGTTTATCATTTTGACATCTGATGTTATTATAAAAGTATTAATTTTATTAGTATTCTTCACACAACAACAACAAAAAATAACAATACACAAAACACAAAAACAAGCATACAAAAAAAATCCAAATCTTACAAATTAATAATATAAACACTAAAAAGAAAAACAAACATTGACTTCCACCAATCCCACAGCACCGCCTTTACCTCTCATTGTGTCTTCCTGTTTTCCTTATCATCTCTATCCTAGCATCTAGATATAAATCCCTCTTTCTTATCCTTTGACTTCACAAGGTTATTCCAGACTCAGCCAGATTTCTGTCCTCGAACCCTGGCTTTTAAGGTATTCATTTAGGCTCTCCCATTCTTTTTTGGCTTCATTTTTTGGCTTTTGTCTTATTATATTTGTCAATTTGGTTAATTCTGAATATTCTGAAAGCTTACATAACCATTCTCCCCTAGTGGGTAACTGATTCCCTTTCCGGTACTAATCCACCAGGATTCTTGCTGCAGATGTTGTGTATAGGGAAAATTAAGTTTTAAAATGGACATCGAACCCAGGGTCTTCTGCATTCAGAGCAGATGTCCTTCTGTCACACCCCTTTTCCTCTCGTAGACCTGCAGTGTGGTGTAGTGGTTACAGTGTTAGGCTAGCATCTGGGGCAGGGGTCTGCAACCTTTAAGACAAAAAGAGCCACTTGGACCCGTTTCCGAAGGGGAAAAAACTGGGAGCCGCAAAACTCGTCATTATAAAAATAACTTTTTTGTCACTTTTAAAAAATTATTTCTTTGTTTGACCCCTCAGAATTACTCCTCCTCATAGAAATAAACATTAAATTAACAAGTTACCTTTGTGTGTGTGTTCTTCACTCCCCTTTCAATGCAATGACCAGCGTACATGCCACTTACAATGTAGCGGGCGGGCGGGTGGGAAGGTGACTAACACACGCACCGCCCCCATGCGACGTCACAGCCATTACAGCGCCCGCCACAGTGGGGAGTGTCGGGGCGCACAATGCTCTCCTCGCTAGTATCCGCCCCGGAGCCGCGGCAAAGGTGTAAAAGAGCCACATGCGGCTCCGGAGCCGCGGGTTGCAGACCCCTGGTCTGGGGGGACATGGGTTCAAATCCCCGCACGGCCAAAAAGCTCACTGGGTGAGCTTGGGCCAGTCACTGCCTCTCTTAAACTGGCTTACCTCACTGGTGTGGGGATTAAATGGGGGCAGGGAGAGGACCATATACTCAAGGCCAGCAGTTCTCAACCTGTGGGTCCCCAGATGTTGTTGGACTACAGCTCCCATCATCCCTGAGCTCTGGCCTTGCTGGCTAGGGATGATGGGAGTTGTAGTTCAACAACATCTGGGGACCCACAGGTTGAGAAAGGGTGCTCTAGGCTTTCCCAAACTTGGCTCCCCTGATGTTTTCGGACTACAACTCCCATCATCCCTAGCTAGCAGGACCAGTGGTCAGGGATGATGGGACTTGTAGTCCGAAAACAGCAGGAGACCCAAGTTTGGGAGACCCTGATATTCGCCATCTTGAGCCTCTTTGAAGTGGACTAAAGGTAAAGGGACCCCTGACCATTAGGTCCAGTCGTGGCTGACTCTGGGGTTGTGGCGCTCATCTCGCTTTATTGGCCGAGGGAGCCGGTGTACAGCTTCCGGGTCATGTGGCCAGCATGACTACGCTGCTTCTGGCGAACCAGAGCAGTGCACGGAAATGCCGTTTACCTTCCCGCCAGAGCGGTACCTATTTATCTGCTTGCACTTTGACGTGCTTTCGAACTGCTAGGTTGGCAGGAGCAGGGACCAAGCAATGGGAGCTCACCCCGTCGTGGGGATTTGAACCGTTGACCTTCTGATTGGCAAGCCCTAGGCTCTGTGCTTTAACCCACAGCGCCACCTGCGTCCCTTGAAGTGGACTAGAAATGCAATAAATAAAAGGCAAATAAATAGAAATAAACTCCCTCTGTAAGAAGGAAGAGCTAACAATGGAAACGTATGGTATGGATTTTGAAATGGCAAACAGTTTACGCTCGAATTTTCTACTTCATTAAAAGGGAGCTTAACGATCAGCAGCCTGACATTAATATTTGGGCGTCGGGGAGGCTGGGCGCTCTGCCCATCTGCAGGCTAATTCCATCTCACTTAGGCTTTTTGTTTTATTTTGGTGGGGGTGGGGGGCCTGCCATCAGCCCCGCTCCGGACGCATCCATTAGGTTTCCTTTTGTACCATTGGAAACAATCTCGGAGCCACCACAGAGCTCCAGATGGAGCGATTACATCTCATTGGTCTCCTAGAGAGACGGCAATATTTCATTAATGACTCCGCAGCCGCTCCGCCTCACCCCAGCTGCATCGGTTGGGTGGTGGGAGTTGCTGCTGCAGTAGGGAAAAAAGGAGGAGGAGGAGGGAGGCTAGAATCATAGAACTGTAGAGTTGGAAGGGACCCCGAGGGTCATCCAGTCCACCCCCTGCAACGCAGGAATCACAGCTAAAGCATCCATGACAGATGGCAATCCAAGCTCTGCTTATAAATGGCCTCGGCCCAGTATACCTGAAGGAGCGTCTCCACCTCCATCGTTCTGCCCGGACACTGAGGTCCAGCGCCAAGGGCCTTCTGGCGGTTCTCTTGCTGTGAGAAGCAAAACTACAGGGAACCAGGCAGAGAGCCTTCTTGGTAGTGGCGCCCGCCCTGTGGAACGCCCTCCTATCAGATGTCAAAGAGATAAACAACTACCTGACATTCAGAAGACATCTTAAGGGAAGTTCAGGGAAGTTTTTAATGTGTGACATCTTAGGGTATTTTTGGTCTTTGTGGAAGCCGCCCAGAGTGGCTGGGGAAACCCAGCCAGATGGGCGGGGTACAAATAATAAATTATTATTATTATTATTATTATTATTATTATTATTATTAAAAACCTCCAAGGAAGAAGAGCCCACAGCCTCCCAAAGGGAGACCGTTCCTTAGTCAAACAGCTCTTACTGTCTGAAAGTTTTTCCATATACAGTGGTACCTCTGGATGCGAACGGGATCCATTCCAAAGCCCCTTCACATCCAGAGAAGAATGCAACCCACATCTGCGCATGCGCGGGTCGCGATTCGCCAGTTCCGCGCATGTGTGTGATTTGGTTTTGGGTTTCCCCCCCAAAAAAAATTATTCATTTTATAACACAAATAAACAACACAAACAGAAAAACAAACAATACAAACAGATTCTTGTCTTATCCTTATTTTTTCTAAACATTGTTAGGTGGGCTTCCCCAAGTCCCTTCTATCTGATTTTCATTTTACCTCATCTTTAGCAGTTTACATATCATACAACAAACAATCTGTGAGGTGAGTGAGGCTGAGAGACTTCAGAGAAGTGTGACTGGCCCAAGGTCACCCAGCAGCTGCAGGTGGAGGAGCGGGGAAGCGAACCCGGTTCCCCAGATTACGAGTCCACCGCTCTTAACCACTACACCACGCTGGCTCTCGCCAAGGAGAAAACAAGCTTGCTCCATCTT
Organism: Podarcis vaucheri; assembly: GCF_965113315.1. Taxonomy (NCBI): domain Eukaryota; kingdom Metazoa; phylum Chordata; class Lepidosauria; order Squamata; family Lacertidae; genus Podarcis; species Podarcis vaucheri. The sequence continues at coordinate 3,829,423 of NC_138761.1, forward strand.
CCATGCGACAGCCCTTCAGATATTTGAAGACGGCTCTCCTATTGCCTGTCTTCTCCAGACTAAACATACCCAACAACCTCAACCCCCTGTGATGCAAGATTCACAGCTGAAGAATCTCCGATGGGCCACCTTAAGCATTCACCTGCATGCAAATAACAGCGTCTGTTATGACCTCCCTTTTCTTTAGAATCTGAAATTGATTGAGTCCTTTTTAGCACTGAAATGATTGAGTGTGGCTTAATTTGAACCAAGGATGGCTTATTTCAGCTACAAATGGGAGGAGGAATGAAAGGAAATGTCAGATGTCGGTGGTGGTTGCTCGTGAGTAACCAGGCAGGACTCCGACCTGTCTTTTACAGGCTTTATTTTGGTGCAAAAACTATTTACAGTGCAGAACCATCAGTTCACGTCTGCCTCAATTGCTAGCAGAATCCAGGAGTGGTCGTTTCCGGGTCCAACATAAGAGCTTAGTCACCCCCAGCCTTTTCCTTCCTTCTTTGTCTTTTACTCCTCTGCGCAAGGTGGGCGACAGAAGAGGCGTGTTTCCCTCCTGGCTGGCTTGGCCAGGAGCAGAGCCGAGGCTCCCAGCACCATCCTCTAGCCCCTTCCCCTCCTTTACCCTAGAGGGGTGGCTTCCCCCACCCTCAGAGGGGCTCCCAGCAGACCCTCTGGTCCTTTCCCCGCTTCCCCACTGGAGGTGTGGCTTTCCCCACTGCAGGAAGAGGAACTGCTTCGCAAGATTTTCAGAACCTCCCTGTATCCCAGCGGCCCCTCTGCCTCCCTTCCCTTTTCTGATGGCAGCTCCCTGACCTTCACGCAGCACAGAGTTAAACTATGGAACTCCCTGCCGCAGGAGGCAGCGATGGCCACCAACTTGGAGACGTTTAAAAGAGGATTGGGCAAATTCATGGAGGAGGAGAGGGCTATTGATGGCTACTAGCCAGGACAGCTAGGCTCTGCCTCCACAGTCAGAGGCAGTGACGCGTCAGATTGCCAGTTACTGAAAACCACAGGAGGGGAGAGTGTCCTTTTGGTCAGATCCTGCTTCAGGTTTCCTCTTCATAGAATCATAGATCGATAGGAGTTTCATAGAAACTCCTATCGATGAGGCCCAGAATTGCCTCGGCACTGTTCCTGGCCAAGCCAGCCAGGAGGGAATTGCATTGGCTTTTTTAGCTGCCGCGTCACACTGTTGGCTCATGTCAAGTTTGTGGTCCACCAAGACTCCTAGATCCTTTTCACATGTACTGCTCTCAAGCCAGGTGTCCCCCATCTTGTATTTGTGCCTCTCATTTTTTTTGCCCAAGTGCAATACTTTACATTTCTCCCTGTTAAAATTCATCTTGTTTGTTTTGGCCCAGTTCTCTAATCTGTCAAGGTCGTTTTGAAGTGTGATCCTGTCCTCTGGGGTGTTAGCCACCCCTCCCAGTTTGGTGTCATCTGCAAATTTGATCAGGATGCCCTTGAGTCCATCATCCAAGTCGTTGATAAAGATGTTGAATAAGACCGGGCCCAAGACAGAACCCTGCGGCACCCCACTAGTGCCTCTTGGGGCATCTGGCTGGCCGCTATGAGAACAGGACGCTGGACCAGATCCACCCCTATTGACCTGACCCAGCAGGCTCTCCTTGCATTCTTAGGAATGCCTCTGAGCATGTTCCGATAGATTTTTTCTCATCGCTGAATAATGCAAACCCCGCACAAGCCCACATCCAGGGCAGCGGGAACAAGGAGAGACGCATCTCCTACGTACCTGATGCTGACGAAACAGAAGTACGTAGGCAAACCAGAGAGTAATCTGACTTCTGTAATGAAGCCTTTCCTGCTAAGAGGATTAGACAAGGTCGTGGAGGAGAAGGCGCTGTGCTCCCTCCCATGTCAGAGGCAGGATATTCCTGTGAATACAAGCCGCTGTGAATCGCATGCAGAGAGAGCGCTTGTCCTGCACTCAGTTTCCCTTCGGGACATCTGGTTTGACCACTGTTGAGAACCAGAGGTCAGCAAACTTTTTCAGCTGGGGGCCGGTCCACTGTCCCTCAGACCTTGTGGGGGGGGCGGACTATATTTTTTTGGGGAAATAAACAAATAACTATGCCCCACAAATTACCCAGAGATGCATTTTTAAATAAAAGGACACATTCTACTCATGTAAAAACACGCTGACTCCTAGACCAGACCACCCACGGGCCAGATTGAGAAGGTAATTGGGCAGGATCCGGCCCCCGGGCCTTATAATGATAATAAAATAAAAAAAATTATTTATACCCCGCCCTCCCCAGCCAAGGCCGGGCTCAGGGCAGCTAACAGCCGATATAAAAACAAATTGATTGAAATACAACTTAAAAACAGGATTAAAATACAACATTAAAACATTAGTTTGCCTACCCATGGTGGAAACAAGATGCTAGACTAGTTGGGCCCTTGGCCTGATCCAGCAGACACTTCTTACCTTCTCATCCACCAACCCTCAAACTAAACATGATTCATTCTTAAAAGAGAACGAGAGAGGCGTGTCTATTTTGGAATGATTAAGGATGTTAGAATCAGAGAATTCTAGGGTTGGAAGGTACACCAAAGGGCCATCCAGTCCAGCCCCCTGCAGTGCAGGAATCTCAGCTAAGGCACCCAGGACTGATGGCCAGCCAAAGCCTGTTTAAAAACCTCAAAGGAAGGAGAGTCCACAACCTCCTAAGGAAATCCGTTCCAGTGTCAAGTAGCTCTTACCCTCAGAAGGTTCTTCCTGATGTTGAGTCAGAATCGCCTTGAAGCCACGGGTTCGAGTCCTATCCTCCAGAGCAGGAGAAAGCAAACTTGCTCCGCCTTCCATGCGGCAGCCCTTTCAGTATGTTGTTGTTTAGTGGTGTCCGACTCTTTGTGACCCCCTGGACCAGAGCACGCCAGGCACTCCTATCTTCCACTGCCTCCCGCAGTTTGGTCAGACTCATGTTTGTGGCTTCGAGAACACTGTCCCACCATCTCGTCCTCTGTCGTCCCCTTCTCCTTGTGCCCTCCATCTTTCCCAACATCAGGGTCTTTTCAGGGAGTCTTCTCTTCTCAGGAGGTGGCCAAAGTCTTGGAGCCTCAGCTTCACAATCTGTCCTTCTGGTGAGCACTCAGGGCTGATTTCCTTCAGAATGGAGAGGTATAATTCAGTATACAGTGGTACCTCTGGTTGTGAACGGGATCCGTTCCAGAGGCCCGTTCGCAACATGAAACGCCCGCAACCTGACGCGCCGAATCTGCACAGGTGCACGGCACGATTTGGTGCTTGTGCACATTCGCGAGCTGCAAAATCCGGAAGTAACCCTTTCCGGCACTTCCGGGTCGCCGCGGGACACACCCTGAAAAAACGTAACATGAAGCAAACGTAACGAGGTATGACTGTAAGACCTTTATACCATTATACCATTCAGTATAATGGAAGATAAATAAACAGTTGGATTCTGGTAGTCAACCCTGCCTATTATTTAAAATCTCAGAGGGGCTGTGTGCTTAGACCTTGGGCAAACCATCTTCAGATGGTTGTGATTGTTCCACATAGTTCTCTGGGTAGACCCTGAGCTTCTCACTGTCAGTATCTCAGCTCACAGTCAGAGGTAAACTGGCCTCCCCCGGGCAATTGAGTGAGATACTTTGTTTACCTTCCGTCTGCTACTCCCGGCAGGCTAGGTCGTAAACCGGCGATTCTCCTCTTGAGACGTGAGGAGAACATACCCTCTGCTTCTCTCTCCTTGCATTCCCCCAGGGAGGGGAAATGAGACAGACAGGAGTCCTATTTACATGTTTTATTCCTGTCATTCAGCAGTACATAGAAAACGTGACTGCACCCTTCAGACTCCATCAGAAGAGTCACAACTCCACCCCTGTACTTCCAGCACAGGTCATATGACACTCTGAGCTAACATCCGGTGCTCAGTACAGAGAATAGACTTCCCCTTTTCTCCAATAGTACAGTTGCAAACCACAACATCCTGTTTTGCATTCCAGCCATCTGGAGCTGGCTTTTGCCTTGCTGCTTTTATCCAACACTCACTGCCTAACAACCCTAAACCTCTGCGGGGTTGTTAGGGTAAGATGAGTTGCTCATTGCTCACAGCACTTTGTATGCTGACATGATAGAGAATAAGTTCCCAGTGTGGTGGCTGCAGTGTGCATGTGCCGGTGGTAGTAGGCCTTGGACCTGTTCTGTCCTCTCCTGCGGGGTAAGAAAACACTCTGCAGTGATGGGGATATGGTAGGATTCCCCCTCGCAGAAGCCGAGGTCCCCGCATTGCAGAAGGTTGGACTAAATGATGCTTGGGATCTCTTTCGACTCCACAGTTCCATGATTCTATTAAAAGCATCCTCTTCCACATATTGAATGAGAATTCCACAGGAGTGGCAAGGATCCTAATTGCTAAAAACTGGAGGGGAAAGAAACTGTGCCAACAAAAAAGGAATGGCAAGATAAACTGTTAGAGTACAGTCATACCTCATGTTACGTTTGCTTCATGTTACGTTCTTTCAGGTTACATGGCAACCCGGTAGTACCGGAAAGGGTTACTTCCGGGTTTTGCCTCTCGCGCATGCACAGAAGTGCAAAATGGTGTCATGCGCAGAAGCAGTGAATTGCAACCCGTTCGTGCACAGACGCGCCACTGTGCACTCTTTTCATGTTGCAAACAGGCCTCCAGAACGGATCCTGTTCGCAACCAGAGGTACCACTGTATATTGAACTGGCTAGATTAACGGAGGCAATTAGAGATCACACTAAACAAGAGCTTCAAAAAGCATGGGGGAAATGCAGGGAATACTTTGCAAAACAGTCCCCTAAAATACATACCTGGACTTGTTTCGATTAATGTCTGCAGAAGACTTTGTTATAATTAGAAAAATCTTAATGATTATTCATAAAGGAAACAGTTTATAAGAAGTAAATAAGGAGGCCAGATACAGGATAAAGGAAGTCTTTTATTTGGTTGTTTGTATTGTTGTATGCTATGCTCACTTATGTTATGTTCATGTTTAATGAGGGTGGATTTGTGTATTGGGGGGGTTGTGTTATGTTGTAAATAAAATTCCGATAAAAATTATTTAGAGAGAGAGAGAATTGTGGCAGCAAAGGCGCACAACAGGGTAATAGGATGCCCTTTTCATTGACCGCCACTTCTTGCCTGATGCTCGAGTGTGCGTCACTCAGAGAGGCGAATATACCTAACTCTCAGCTAAGTCTGCATTTTGCTGAGCCGCAAGATTCTGAGACCTTGGATGAGCAGGGCATGAACACAACTCCAGGCAGGCGTAGCTTGAGCCTTCCCAGGAGCGACGGTTTGCTTGTAGGGTTTGCCGTCACCCAGCAGGGACCCAGTAATTTGGCGGCTGCACTTCCCAGAGGCAGCCTGACCGACGGGAGTGCAGTCCAGTGGTCAACATTGCAGTGCCCGTTCTCCTTCCTGCGTAAAAACCCCAGGGAATGGATTTCAGGGCATATGATACAACTTGGGAACCTGCAGCCTTTTCCTCTTCCAGAGCTACAATGCTCAGAGCTCCCTGGGGAAAGAGATGGATTGTTCAACATCTCTAGGAATTGTAGCTCTGGGAAGAGAATGGAGGGGGGCGGTATCTCCTAACAACTCTTAATGAACTACAGCTCCCCGATGAAATTGAGTGTTGGAAGATCCAGCATGGATAAAAGGAAGTACTTCACACAAGCCTGGCCAGGGTGTGTGGAGGTGCTGGGCTTCCCAGAAGAGAATACAGCCTGGCCCCCACCCTCAGCCTCGCTGGTGTGGTCCAAAGGAAAGCAGAGCAATACATTGGGCACCAGTTTGGTGGCAGGAGTTGTCAGAAAGAGGCATACAAGCTGCCGTCCAGCCGCCTTAAGGACTGCACTCCAGATTCGTGTAGGGTTTACTCCTTAGCAACAACAAACACGCAAAGCATTCTCAATAAACACGTGAGACGTAACCGGCTGTGTTCTTAGATAAATAAGGTATACTATTCATAGTATCAAATTGTAAATTTCAACGGAAGTAACTCATAAAATTCAACAAACAAACAAAGCACAAGATCCAATGGATCAGATCATTCTATCGCCAGTTCATGCATAAGGTCCATCCATGTAATGGTGTCTATTCCACCTGTCTGTTCATAAAGTCCAAACCATCCACATGAAAGGTTGTTAAAAAGGTAAAGGGACCCCTGACCATTAGGTCCAGTCGTGAACGACTCTGGAGTTGCAGCGCACATCTCGCTTTATTGGCCGAGGGAGCCGGCATACCGCTTCCGGGTCATGTGGCCAGCATGACTAAGCCGCTTCTGGCGAACCAGAGCAGCGCACGGAAATGCCGTTTACCTTCCTGCCGGAGCGGTACCTATTTATCTACTTGCACTTTGACATGCTTTCGAACTGCTAGGTGGGCAGGAGCAGGGACCGAGCAACAGGAGATTCGAACTGCGACCTTCTGTCGGCAAGTGATTCAGCAAAGGAAACACAGCCCAGAATAACTAAGGATTTAGTACAAGAATACTTGGCTAGTTTAGATGTATTCAAGTCTCCAGGGCCAGATGAACTGCATCCAAGAGTATTAAAAGAACTGGCAGATGTGATCTCAGAACCACTGGCAGTCATATTTGAGAATTCCTGGAGAACAGGCGAAGTCCCGGCAGACTGGAGGAGGGCAAATGTTGTCCCTATTTTCAAAAAGGGGAAAAGAGAGGACCCAAATAATTACCGCCCAGTCAGTCTGACATCAATACCAGGGAAGATTCTGGAGCAGATCATTAAGCAAACAGTCTGTGAGCACCTAGAAAGGAATGGTGTGATCACCAATAGTCAGCATGGATTTCTGAAAAATAAGTCATGTCAGACTAACCTGATCTCGTTTTTTGACAGAATTACAGGCCTGGTAGATGAAGGGAACGCAGTGGATATAGCCTACCTTGATTTCAGCAAGGCATTTGACAAGGTGCCCCATGATATTCTTGTAAAGAAGCTGGTAAAATGCGGTCTTGACTATGCTACCACTCAGTGGATTTTTAACTGACTGACTGACCGAACCCAAAGGGTGCTCATCAATGGTTCCTCTTCATCCTGGAGAAGAGTGACTAGTGGGGTGCCACAGGGTTCTGTCTTGGGCCCAGTCTTATTCAACATCTTTATCAACGACTTGGATGATGGACTCAAAGGCATCCTGATCAAATTTGCAGATGACACCAAACTGGGAGGGGTGGCTAACACCCCAGAGGACAGGATCACACTTCAAAACGACCTTGACAGATTAGAGAACTGGGCCAAAACAAACAAGATGAATTTTAACAGGGAGAAATGTAAAGTATTGCACTTGGGCAAAAAAAATGAGAGGCACAAATACAAGATGGGTGACACCTGGCTTGAGAGCAGTACATGTGAAAAGGATCTAGGAGTCTTGGTGGACCACAAACTTGACATGAGCCAACAGTGTGACGCGGCAGCTAAAAAAGCCAATGCAATTCTGGGCTGCATCAATAGTATAGCATGTAGATCAAGGGAAGTAATAGTGCCACTGTATTCTGCTCTGGTCAGACCTCACCTGGAGTACTGTGTCCAGTTCTGGGCACCACAATTCAAGAAGGACACTGACAAACTGGAACGTGTCCAGAGGAGGGCAACCAAAATGGTCAAAGGCCTGGAAACGATGCCTTATGAGGAACGGCTAAGGGAGCTGGGCATGTTTAGCCTGGAGAAGAGGAGGTTAAGGGGTGAGATGATAGCCATGTTCAAATATATAAAAGGATGTCACATAGAGGAGGGAGAAAGGTTGTTTTCTGCTGCTCCAGAGAAGCGGACACGGAGCAATGGATCCAAACTACAAGCAAGAAGATTCCACCTAAACATTAGGAAGAACTTCTTGACAGTAAGAGCTGTTCAACAGTGGAATTTGCTGCCAAGGAGTGTGGTGGAGTCTCCTCCTTTGGAGGTCTTTAAGCAGAGGCTTGACAACCATATGTCAGGAGTGCTCTGATGGTGTTTCCTGCTTGGCAGGGGGTTGGACTCGATGGCCCTTGTGGTCTCTTCCAACTCTATGATTCTATAAGTCCTAGGCTCTGTTGTTTAACTCACCGCGCCACCCGCGTCCCTTATAAAAGGTTGTTACAGTTCCACAAAATCCTTTGAACTTTACAAGTTACTTCTGTTGAAATTTACAATTTGATACTATGAATAATATATCTTCTTTATCTAAGAACACAGCCGGTTACATCTCATGTGTTTATTGGGTTTACTCCTTAGCCTTTCTCCTCCCAAATATATCCCTCAAGGCAGTGGGTACAGATTGTTTGTCAGGGTTTCCTCCTGAAGCCTTTCTCACTGCCGCAAGGCACTGGAAGCTTAGCCTTAGAGTTTTCTTTTCCCTAGATGGGCTCCATTTCCAGGTGGACAAGCCCCACCTGCCCCCCCTCATTTCCCTGTACAGTGCAGGCGCAGAAACCACCTTCTTGACAATTGGATCCACTCTCGGTCTCATCCGCTCAAGCTGCGAAGCCTGTTTTTGCACGCAGGTGAAGCCCCACTCACCATCGGCTGGTTTAGCCAGCCAGTCGAAGCCATAGGTAAACTATGGAACTATGATGGCCACCAATTTGGATGGCTTTAGAAGAGGATTAGACAGATTCACGGAGGAGGAGAGGGCTACGGGTGGCTGCTAGCCAGGATGAAAACCACAGGAGGGGAGAGTTGGTCATGAGGTTGAATCCTGCCTGCTGTGGGCCTTACCCTTCTAATGTTCTTAGAATTCTTTGGTGGGAATGCCATTTACTGTAATGGGTGTTGCGAATGCGGCCTAAGAAGGAGGAAGCTGAGAGTTCGTTGCCACGCCTTGGGCTTGGAAGATAGAAGTTTGGGGCTGGCTGAAGGTGGGCCAAGTTTGGCGAGGCAGCGACCTCTCTGCCCTGACCCATCGGCCTCCGCCGGGATAAAGCTCTCGAACAAACTTCCCGTGAGGGGTACTAGAAGCCTCTGTGCTGCTTTCAGCCCGGCAGGGGGGTGTGCAGCTGTTGTTTATCCTGTAATGGTTCTGCCTCTCCGCTGGACGCTAACGGAGAGCCGCTGTTCCTCGCAAGCGGGGCTTAGCCAAGATTTGAGCGCGGCAGGATCTGATTAAGGAGCAGAGGAGAGGAATAGGAGGGAGGGAAGGAGCCTTTGTGGGAGACAATTGTGTTTTGCAAATCCCCTTCCCACGCAAGGAGTGGGTGGGGGGAAAATTAATTGTGGCCTCCGAACGCAGAAGTGCTTCTGGAGTGGAGATAAAGGATGAGCTGTGTGGGCTCCGGAGAGGCCAGCCGGCGCTCAGGACTGCGACCGAGCCTCTTCAGTCCTCTGTAATGATCTGGGTTCCTTCCATAGATTTACCACTCCTTCGCTTTTGTTCAAAAAAACGAGAGGTGAATCCGGGTTCAAGTCTCTCCCTCTACCCCCGCCCCGTTCATTTCATTTCCCCTAGCCTCAGTGGAAGCCTGGAATGTGCATTCGGATGTTTTGCAGTTAAAAAAGAGGGCACCTTTTCTTGCAAACGGAAGGCGGGTGGGTGTTTTTGCATGTGGAAGCCTGAGCTGTGGTAGGGCGCGTTCTTCTAGGCATAGAAAGCCGCAGGTTCGGTTCCCAGTTTTAAAAGATCTCGGGTGGCAGGGCAGGGCAGATCTGGTGAGTGCTTCTGCCAGTCAGAGTAGAGTTGCATGCACTTGGCACTTTCCAGCTGCTTTGCACTACAACTCCCATCAGCCCCAGCCAGCACCGTTGTGGTCCGAAACAGCTGGAAGGCAGCAGGCTAAGGAAGACTGGAGTACCGTAGAATCGTTGCAAGGGACCCCATGAGTCATCTAATCCAACCCCCTGCTATGCAGTAGACATTACTAAGTTGGATTTGCATATTGGGAGCAGCAATGGAAGAGGTCAGATGAGCCAGATGACGTGTTGATTCCAAACTGGCTTATCTTCAGCTTGAGGAAATAATCTCAAGTAAGTTGGGATGGTCTCTATCAGGCATAAGAAACTCGGCCCTCCAGATGTTTTGGTACTACAGTTCCCATCATCCCTGACCACTGCTCTTGTTAGCTAGGGGTGATGGGAGTTGTAGTCCCAAATCATCTGGAGGGCCGAGTTTGCCTATGCCTGGTCTCTGTGGAGCATCTCTTGGGACACCCTCTATGCAAGTTGGGATACTGTCACAGAGCGTGCAGTTCAAAGTTGGAATGACCTCTTTATTGGCAAAAACACCATCTCCGCAGACTCAGCTAAGGGTCAGACCTAATGAGCACAGCAGCTCATTCCCTGTGGGTCTTACACCCTGAAATCAGTTGCCGAAACTGAATGTCCCCTCCTCCCCACAGCCGTCTAAGTCTCCTCTTCTCCAGGGCTTTTTCCAAGCAATTGGAGACTGTGCCTACATGAAGCCAACCCCTCCTCTGCCCTTTTCATGCCTCTTCTGGCACTGAGATATGGGTGCAAGGGAGCTTGTTGCGGCAGGAGGGGGAGACCCCTGTGACTCCCCGCCTGACTCATCTCTGCCTCTTAGTCTGCCTCCTCTCCTGCTTCTTCTTCTGCCTCTGATTCTGAACTTCTCTCTGCCACCGACTCTCCCAGCTCACTAAGCCCTGTTACTGTCGGAATCTGCGTTCGACCGAGCTGATAAATCTCATCCTTCTCCGGTCGAGTCCTTCGGAATCGCCCTCCAACGATAATTAACGACCTGAGCCTTTGATAAGGCTCCAGGCACATCCCCCATTCAGCAGAGAATCCAAGCAGCACGCGGAAGTGATGAGATTTATGGCTACATCACTATGCTTTATTTCTTACTACGCAGACAGAAAACACATCCTCTCTCTGTGAAAGGCAGAGAGCAACTGAACAACAAAGGAACAGGAAACCAGTACGTCACATCCGCCTCCCGTGAGACTTCCAACAGTATGGAATGTCTCTGGAATGTAAACAGAGTCTTGTGACTCTAAGCAAACAGTGGCAAACAGAAACTAACAGTTACCCTTCTGCTTCCGAGGTCTCCTTTCCCCAGTCTCCTCCCTCTTCTCCCTCTGACTCCTCATCACTGTCCCACCACCACTCCCCGGGCTCTGATCCTTCTTCCCTTAGTGGTTTCCCTACCAGCTCCTCCCACCATTCCTCCTTGTCCAACCAGTCCATGACGGATACCCTCTGTGGAGCGTCTTTTCTTGCACAGACGCCTCGCACTGACCCATTTCCCCACTTTTGCTTACAGGTGTGGGCACCAGGGACTACTACAGGAAGATCGGCTACGAACTGGATGGGCCCTACATGGTGAAAAGGCTGGACTGAGAGAGACGGGCGGAGCTGGGAGCATTCAAGGCCACGTCTTTGAACCTCGGTCCTCTCCAGGCAGAAGGGGAATGGCAACCTCCTACTGCAAAAGCCTAGTCTCTGGGAGTACAGCCGCCTGCAATTTGAAACCTGCCTTTTTGCACTCAGCGGTGTCCCATTTTACACCGGGACTGTCCCCCCCCCCCATTTCTAATGAACAATCACCCTTTTTAAAACGATTCTATGGTTTGTATTGGTTTTCATACATGAGCTCCTGCTTTTATCAGCAGGGGCCTTCAAGAGGAGTAGAACCTTGAGGCAGAGATCTTTTACCAACTTGCCTTGGGCTGAAGAGTGCGTACATTCGCCATTTCCCCCCCCCCCTCTGCCAGGGAGGACTTAAGAGGATAATTTTGCTTGCGTGCACCTTGCTCTCTTGAAGCTGTTTGCATCTGATTGGCTTTCAACCCTGCCTCTTGCCCAGAACTCCAGGTTGTGAGCAACCCTGACTCATCTGCCCTCTCTGCATTGTGGGAGCTTAAGACCCCCCCTCTGGGTTGTTGTTTTTCGAGGATTCTGCCCGGTTTTAGCAGTTTGGCTTTTTTTGTTTCAACACGCTTGTCAGTGGCACATCTTTGCCTCGCAAGGAGAGAAAGAGGCAGCAATTGTAACATGTGCTGCTTTCAGAATCCCACGGTGCAGAAAATATGCAAACAGTGCCAATGTCCGTCGTGGTGTCAATATCTGCAGCCTCTTCCATCAGAGGAGAGTCGGCATTATTTTACAAATGCCCCCCCCCTTCCTCAGGGGGCACGGACACCAAAGAGGAGGGGATCCTCGATCCAAATGCAATAGCCTCTCCTGGATGATGTAAGCTATATATTTTTTCATGTTTGCGAAAGAGCAGGACTGCTTCGTCCTCGTGCGCTTAGAGCAGAGGCAGGGCCCCCCCCCCCCGATTTTGTGGGGCTCAAACTCCCATCGATTACGGCTGGTGGGAGTTATAGTGCAGCAGGTCTTCCCCCCCCCCCGCGCGCCCTTGGGTCAACGCTAAGGTTCTCTGTGGTTTACATTCATAGACGCCACCAAAGATGGAGATCGGAGAGCCAGCTTGTGAAAGATCTGCAGCCTCTGCCACGCTCCTGCTAATAAATACCTAGGTGGTGTTTTTTTGCTGTTTGGCTGTGTCTTTACAAACTGGGAGTTGGGGATTTCATCTACAGGGGGAAGGATTTCACCCCAATCTCTGTGCACAAGGCAAAAACGGGTGTGCGTTCTCCTACTTTCGCTGGGGAGGGGGGCATTTCACAAGATGCTGCGTCTCTGTGTTAAAGGGCCTTTTGCAATCTTTGTTAAAGCTTCATGAACTAAGAAGAAGAAAAAGAAGAAGTTGTTTTATTTATAACCCGCCCTCCCCAGCCAAGACCGGGCTCAGGGTGGCTAACACCAGGTATAAAAACAATTGATTAAAATACAACTTAAAAACAAGATTAAAATACAACATTAAAATGCAGCCTCATTTCAGTAGAAACGCAAATCAAAAACTTTTTAGGGATGAAAACGTCAAATCTTCACCAAGGCCAACTATCCAGACTGGTCCTACGTGGGCCAGAAAAGCCAGGGAAGTCCCCAAATAGGAGTTCCATCACAGAAGGAGAAAGGAAAAAGGATAGGGGGGAGGGGATCAAGTTGATTCCAAGCCAAAGGCCAAGCGGAACAACTCTGCCTTACAGGCCCTGCGGAAAGAAATCAGATCCTGCAGGGCCCTGGTCTCATGAGACAGAGTGTTCCACCAGGCCGGGGCCAGTGTTGAAAAGGCTCTGCCTCTGGTTGAGGCTAATCTGACTTACTAAACGCTCGGGACCTCTAGGGTGTTGCTATTTATGGACCTTAAGGTCCTCCTCGGGGCATACCGGGAGAGGCAGTCCCGTAGCTACGAGAGTCCTAGGCCCTCCACTGAACTAACTCCACTGAAAGCACAGCTTGGTTGGAACCAAGGCATCTGGACAGGTGGGTGAGGAAGCCACAGGAGGGGAAGTTGCTGGAAGTCACAGGAGAGGAGAGATGCTGTTGTGCTCAGGTCCGGTGTCCTGGTTCCCCTCACGCATCTGGTTAGCCACTGTGAGAACAGCATGCTGGACGAGAGGGACCCTTGGCCTGACCTGGTGGAGTCATTTTATGTTCTCATGTCCAGCATCTGGCTTGCACGGAAAAATGTCCTGCTCCCGTTCTAGCTAGCAACACTAGAGAAAGCCTTATCTCTCTGTGCACGGGGCAGCGGGAGAGATCTTTCCAATTGGAGGGAGACAACGGGCAGCTCAAAGGTCTGATTTGATCCGAGTCAAACTTGAACTCGCACAATACTTGCTCTGTCGAAGTGCCTCGCAACTGAGCCCTGTTCTCGAAAGGGTCGTGGGGTGGATAATGCTTTTAGTGGCCGCCAGGCCCCTCCAATTATTGCCTTCTCTCTTAAAGACTAATCCCCGGTCACGCATTGCATCTTTGCCTCTGCCAGCGCCGCCCCCTTTCTTTGGGGCTGATCCCCCTCCTCGTGCCCACTTAACCCCCCATAGCTGCCTCTTAACAAAGGAAAGGGCTTTGTCTGAGCAGCAACAAATGCGGAGGCCTCGACCTGTTTGACTTCAAGGAGGAAGCAGCGGCGGGGAAACGGTCCCCTTCCTTCTCCGCAAAATGTCAAGGTTGCTGTTTTGGGCCGCCAAGGCAATGGAGCATGGTATCTCATTTGAGGGGGGGTCAGAGGTGGCGCGCTCTGCCTCTCGCTCTGCCTTGATGGAATCAAGCGCATGGAAACAATGCAGTGTCCTCAGCAGAAAAGAGAGGGCATGAATCATAGAATCATAGAATAGAATCATAGAGTTGGAAGAGACTACAAGGGCCATCAAGTCCAACCCCCTGCCAAGCAGGAAACACCATCAGAGCACTCCTGACATATGGTTGTCAAGCCTCTGCTTAAAGACCTCCAAAGGAGGAGACTCCACCACACTCCTTGGCAGCAAATTCCACTGTCAAACAGCTCTTACTGTCAGGAAGTTCTTCCTAATGTTTAGGTGGAATCTTCTTTCTTGTAGTTTGGATCCATTGCTCCGTGTCCGCTTCTCTGGAGCAGCAGAAAACAACCTTTCTCCCTCCTCTATGTGACACCCTTTTATATATTTGAACATGGCTATCATCTCACCCCTTAACCTCCTCTTCTCCAGGCTAAACATGCCCAGCTCCCTTAGCCGTTCCTCATAAGGCATCATTTCCAGGCCTTTGACCATTTTGGTTGCCCTCCTCTAGACACGTTCCAGTTTGTCAGTGTCCTTCTTGAACTGTGGTGCCCAGAACTGGACACAGTACTCAGGTGAGGTCTGACCAGAGCAGAATACAGTGGCACTATTACTTCCCTTGATCTCGCATGAGACGCGCCCCGCTAGATCACGCCAATTTCCCATCTAGCCCACCATCTCTTCCTAACACTGGCCAACCGGGTGCCCCCAAGCAAAGCCTGCAAGCAGGTTCTGAGGGCAACAGCCACTCTCTCCGCTTGTGGTTCCCAGCAAGTGGCTTTCAGAAGCGTATTGCCTCTGACAGTGGAAGCAGAGTGCAGCCACTGTGGCTGGTCGCCATAGATAGCCTTCTCAAGCCAAGTTGGAGCCTGGGCGGGGCCAGTTGTTGGCCTCAGGTTCTCCACCCATGATATAAATCTTAATTTTGGGTTGAGTCCCAGGTTTTCTATGAATGCAACTCCACTGAAGTGTTCCTTCAACTGCAGGGAGTGTGGTGGTTATTTATAGCTTTGTTGTTGTTTAGTCGTGTCCGTCTCTTCATGACCCCCTGGACCAGAGCACGCCAGGCACTCCTGTCTTCCACTGCCTCCCGCAGTTTGGTCAAACTCATGCTGGTAGCTTCCAGAACACTGTCCAACCATCTCGTCCTCTGTCGTCCCCTTCTCCTTGTGCCCTCCATCTTTCTCAACATCAGGGTCTTTTCCAGGGAGTCTTCTCTTCTCATGAGGTGGCCAAAGTCTTGGAGCCTCAGCTTCAGGATCTGTCCTTCCAGTGAGCACTCAGGGCTGATTTCCTTCAGAATGGAGAGGTTTGATCTTCTTGCAGTCCATGGGACTCTCAAGAGTCTCCTCCAGCACCATAATTCAAAAGCATCAATTCTTTGGCGATCATTCTCATCCCAAAAACGTGGTCAGACTTTCCAGAAAAGTGGTTAAATGGTTGGTTGGGAGCATGGGGGGAGGGAATCACTTCCCATTTTTTCTCTTGGGGTCCCTGCCAGGTCTCAATCGCACCAAGGGAAAGAGGTCTCTCGTTCTGGGGAAGGCAAGGCTTGATCTGATCTAGTGGTTCTCAGGCTTTTTCCTCTGCCCTACACTTTCAGAATGAGAATCTGCTCGCTCCACACCGAATGTTTCATTGATAAGAAATACATTGGGAAACAAAAACAGTGCACTGCAGCGCTTGATTTCTAACACACAGCACAACTGCTTTGTAATAGGCTCATGGGGCACCCAGAGAGCATGAAACAATGCAGCTACGTAATCCCTCCCAAAATATAATTAAAAACGAGCCTCTTACACATGTACCTTAAGCAGGTATGCAAACTCATTGAGAGGTGTGAGCTTGCTTTTGCCAGGCAATCTCATTTGAATTAGGTCTAATTTGAGACAAACTCAACTCATCAGCACAAAGAAGCCTTTCTCTTTTCTGATCTTTAGACTAGACTACTAGACTATACTGCACTGAAATGTTTAGATGTTTCTGTTACGATACAGAAGCAATGCGGCCACGAGCTGCTGCTAGCTTGGAAGCAAAACATAATGGGAATGTTGGGTACTGTTCCGTGGGAAACAAAGGGACAGTCTTTTCACACTGCAAAGCACCGGAATTAGCTCACAGTGTAATATGAGCTGTACAGGAAGTAAGTAGGTGGAGTTTCTCTCTCTGCTGTTGGAGTTTGAAAAGAGCAGACGTGTTTCTCTGTAACGCTGCAAAGACAAATAAAGGCATGTGTCAGGGGTTCAGGAGCAGAGGCGAGGGCAAGGGAGGAAACAGAGAGCGAGGGGGAGGAGGCAGAAGAAAAGATGAGTGATGACGACGACCCGAGATCTCCGAGTCTTTCCAGTTAATCAGAAGATTCACAAAAAGGAGCACCAGTGGCCAGGGCAAGGGGGGAGACTAGGGGGACACCCCAGGAAGATAGAGCCAGAGGGGACTCAGAGGGGAGCAGTTGGAAATCGGGACCAGCGTCACCGCCAGAGAGCAGGGATGAGGAAGGGCGCCAGGGATCAAGCGCTGGCAGCTCACAACAGGAGGGAGGGCACGAGTCAGGAGTGGCCACACCTCCGTCGGGGAGCGAAGAGACGGTTAGACGGAAAGTGGAAGGTTGGGCGCGCGCGCCAAGTTCAAATGCACAGGAAGGTGGCGCAGTAGGCAGCCCGGAAAGGGAGCCAGGTCCTAAAGCCCGGCGCAAGGAGACAGGAGGGTCCGGGGGGTCAGTGTCAGAAGAATCCCGGAAGGAAGAGACCCCGGGGGGCAGAGGGACCCAGAGGAGAACTGTCAGGCGGAAAAGGTGGATATTAAGTTGGTGCTCAAGGGGCGGAGACTCAGACGGAGCTTCGCCGATCTAAGCATAAGACGTAGAGTTGCGCGCAGCAGCTTGAGAATGGAGACTGTAACTCAATAAAGACTTTTATTTAATGATCGCTGGCTGGCGTGATCCTCTGTGAGCTAGGATCTGGAAGCAACCCTGACAGTAAGCTCCGTCCCTTAAAATTGTGGGCATCCACGGCCTCGCGGAGAGGAGAGAAAGCAGGTGCCTACAAGCGAGCTCACGAACGGCAGACAATATGACGGCTGAACAGCAAATAGCGGAACTCAGAGAAGCAGTGTCACGACTGAATGCCGAGGCGCTGGCATCCCGGAAGAGAGAGGAGGACGCAGCTGCCGCCTACAGGGATCTCCAGGTCAGGTTGGACGTGCTTACGAAGCAAGGGCAACAGACACCCAAACCAGAGGGGATTGGGTTGGGGAGACGCACAGGCGGTCTGGTCTCTCACTTCGATGGGAATTTGCAACAGTACCCCAACTTTAGAGCAGACGTAATGTGTGCACTGCAACTACTGCACAAAGACTTTAGAGATGAACAAGAGAAAGTGGGGTTCATCATGTCCCATTTGCATGGAGACGCAAAAGCATGGCTGCGCAATTTGTGGAGAGATAAGGATCCTGCGCTCCAAAATGCGGACGCCTTTGTTAAAGCGATGGATGGGTGTTTTTTATCAAGCATTGACGTGGATCTTGCCCGGAAGGAGGTGCATGGACTAAGGCAAGGGAGGGCCAGCGTAAGGCAGTACCACGCCCGCTTTTTCGCTTTGGTCAGTGCCCTGGAATGGGACAGAGATTCGGCTCCTGTCAGAGACCTTTTTTGGGAGGGCTTGCACAGCTCGGTTAAAGATGAGATTGCGAGGGGGGAGAGACCCCGGACCACGCAGGAGATCGTTCAGAGGGTGCTGGCGGTGCGGCTGGAAGAACGTCCGTGGAGCAGGGAAGAAGGGCGCAGCGGGCGCGAACCAGCCAGGGGCTCCTTCCTTCCCAGAGAAGCAGCGCGTGCGCAATCCACGCCTCCAACAGGGGGAGGGGTGGAACCGATGGAGGTTGGGAGTGCAAGGGCTCAGTCAGCAGCCAGAGCCCTAGCACCGACAGCAGTGAAAGCGAAGCCTCCTAGAGGGAACAGGAAGTGTTATATCTGCGAGGATCCAGGGCATATGGCGAAAGAGTGTCCCCGGAGGCTCCACAAGCACACTGCAGCTTCGGCAATGGTGACTGCAGCAACGCAGCAAGGAGAACCACAGCAGGGAAACGACGATGTCTGGCTGGAGGAAGAGGCACTGGGGCCCAGCCAGACGTGTCAGTGAAGCAGTCCCCAGGGAATTTACCGCCCATGGACCCCCTCCCGCCCAAGCCAGTAGTGAGGCTCACCGCATCGCTCCAGCTACCCAATGGAATCACCATGGACGTGCCAATCACCGTCGACTCGGGAAGCAATGCAGACTTCATAGGGCAGGACTTTGTCGACCGGCACGCTATACAGTTGCTGCCTGCCACGCTGCCCCTGCAGGTTGTCACGGTGGATGGCAGGGAGCTGCTAGGGGGGCAAGTGGTGAAGCAGACGCCACCTATGGTGCTGCGGCTTGGAAATCACAGGGAAATCATCAGCTTCAACGTCACTCAACTCTCGGACACGCCCATTGTATTGGGCATGAGTTGGCTGGACAAGCACAGCCCGGCGCTGGCTTGGTACCAGAGGCAGCTGACCTTCGGCTCTTCCTTTTGTGCTGAACACTGCATCATGCCCCGGCAGGAAGGGGAGCAAGAGGAGTCACAGCTGCTGCTAGGCACGCTGCAAGCGATTCCCCACAAGTACGCAGAATTTTTGGAGGTTTTCTGCGAGAAGGAGGCAGACAGGCTACCCCCCCACAGACCATATGACTGCAAGATTGACCTGCTGCCGGGGGCGGCGCTGCCCAAAGGGAAGCTGTATTCCATGTCTGAGGACGAACTGCAGGAACTCAAAGAGTTCATAGATCATAATTTGGAGCGCGGTTTCATCCGAGAGTCCAGGGCAGCGGGGGGCAGTCCGGTATTCTTTGTTAAGAAGCGAGACACGCCCCAAAAAAGACTCGTGGTGGACTACCGCATTTTGAACAGTGTGACCAAGCCATCGGACTTCCCCATGCCCCGAATCGATGACCTACTCGCAAAAGTACGCAAGGGCAGCGTGTTCACCAAGTTGGACCTGCGAGGGGCGTACAACCTCATTCGCATGCGGGAAGGAGATGAGTGGAAGACAGCCATGTTCACGCCCCTGGGCACCTACGAATATAGAGTTATGCCTTTTGGATTGCAAAATGGCTCCCACGTTTTTCAAGCTTTCATGCATCACGTGCTGGCGGGGCTCCTCTACAAAACGTGCGTCTGTTTCTTGGATGACATCCTGATCTTTTCGGAATCGCAGCAGGAGCATGACAGACACGTCAGGGAAGTGCTGAGCAGGCTACAGCAACATAGGCTCTACGCCAAGCTGGAGAAGTGCCAATTCGACGTAACGGAGGTGGATTTCCTGGGCTACAAGTTGTCTGACAAGGGGCTCGCCATGGACAGCGCCAAGGTTCGAGCGGTGTTGGATTGGAAAAGCCCACGCAACCGGAAGGAGGTCCAACGATTTGTCGGCTTCGCGAATTTCTATCGCAAGTTCATCAAAGGCTTCGCTATGCAGACAGCGGCCATCACGGACACGCTTAGCTCCAAGAAAAAGAAGTTCATCTGGACGGAGCAGGCGGAGCGGTCCTTTCAGGCACTCAAACGTCTCTTCGCGTCGGAAGAGCAGCTGCTGCATGTCGACCCCAGCAGGCCGATGAGGGTCGAGACAGACGCCTCGGACAGAGCCGTGGGAGCAGTCCTGCTGCAGAGAGACCCGCAGGGGGTTTGGCGGCCGGGGGCGTTTTACTCCAGGAAGCTCAGCAAGTCCGAACAGAACTACACTATCTGGGACAGGGAGTTGCTGGCCATTCATGCAGCATTCAAAGCGTGGAGGCACTTCCTGATCGGCGCCAAGCACACGGTGCAGGTCTGCACGGACCACAAGAATCTGGAGCACTGGCGCACGGCACAGTTCCTGAACCAGAGGCAGATACGTTGGGCTGAGTTCTTTGCGAACTTCGACTTCCGAATAGAGTATGTCCCGGGGGACACCAACATCATGGCGGACGCGCTCTCCCGTAAGCCACAGTATCTGGAGGACGCCACGCCAGCGGCCGCCATGCACATCTTCGCACCAACAGTGTGGGCGTGCGCTGCGGCGACAGTGGACCTGGAGGCGGTGCGACGAGCGTTGCAGACTGACTCCTTCGCGCAAGCAAAGATGGCAGAGATGCAAAGGGGCACGGCGGCGACCGATGGGTTCCAGCTGAGAGATGGATTGCTCATCCGTAAAGGGGCCATCTACGTGCCGGGAGACGAACTTCGCGCCAAGGTACTGCATCAGCTGCACAACGCGCCCACTGCCGGGCACTTTGGCAAGGAGAAGACGGTGGAATTAGTCGCCAGGGATTTCTGGTGGCCCGGAATGAGAGGGGAGGTCGCGGACTACGTGGCGAGGTGCGACACCTGCCAGAGGGCCAAACCAGTGCACAGACCGCCGGCCGGACTGTTGGAACCGCTGCAAACTCCGGTCGAACCATGGGAGAGAGTCGCCCTGGATTTCGTCATGGATCTGCCCAGCTCGAGGGGCAAGACGGCCGTGCTGGTGGTGGTGGACTTGTTCTCCAAGATGGCACATTTCATCCCGTGTGCGAAGGTGGCCACGGCGGAACAAACCGCCAAACTGTTCATAGACCACGTGTTCAAGGTTCACGGTCTGCCACGGTCTATTCTGTCCGACTGCGGGCGGCAGTTCATCTCGAATTTCTGGCAGAAGCTGATGGGCTTCCTAAACGTCAAGATCAACCTGGCGTCGGCGAGACACCCGCAGACCAACGGGCAAGCGGAGCGGGTCAATGCCATCATGCAGCAGTACCTGAGATGCTATGCGAATCAACAGCCTGCGACGTGGGTGGATTACCTGCCGCTCGCCGAGTTCGCCTACAACAACACGAAGCACGTGTCCACGGGGGTCACGCCGTTCTTCGCCAACAACGGGAGGCACCCCAGAACCTTCCCGGGACTGGAAAGAATGGTGGAGGGGGAGCCGCAGACAGCAGATGCGTTCGCGTCGGAGTTGCAGGAGGTCCACGATCAGCTGCGGCGGCACCTGGAGCTGGCCAAACACGCATACAAGGTGCAGGCAGACAAACACAGAAGGGTTGGCGAAGAGATCCATGTGGGAGACTGGGTCTGGTTAGCAGCCCACGCAGTGCCGGCCAGGTCGTTGGCCAAGAAGAAACTAGGGCATAAGCAACTGGGGCCCTACCAAGTCGAAGAGCAGGTCAACCCGGTGGCTTTCAGGCTGGCGCTTCCTGAGGGTTCCAGGATGCATCCGGTGTTCCACAGATCGGTGCTCACTCCCTACAAGGCACCGCACAGGTTTCAGGAACCAGGAACGGCGCCGAGTCCGCTCCGAGAGGGAACCGGGCAACGGGGAGTGGCACAGGAGGTGCGCATCAACGAAGTCACGGAGATTTTGGACTCCAGATGGGGGGAAGAGGGGGTAGAATACCTTCTCGCTAAGGAGGGCACCCCGGCCAGTGCCAACAGCTGGGTGCCGGGCTACGCTTTAGACGAACCTCTGCTCAAGGAAGAGTTTCATGCTCTCTTCCCACATAGGCCAATGCCAGCGGACTTTTTCGACGACTGGCTTTTCACGCCCACGCTTTCAGCCAGCACGTTCCGGGGGTTCGACTCGGATGAGGAACCGACACGAGACGCCAGTTCCCAGGAGGGGTTGCCCTCGGGATCTGCTTCAGAACCCTCGTATTGGTGGGATGATCGACCAGAGGAGCAGTGGCACAGAAAGTGGCTGGAGGGTCCAGGACGAGCAACGCCTCCAGAAGGCAGCGAGGGAGAGACGGACATGGACGTTTTCGGGGACGACCAGGGTTTCGAGCACGGCGGCACGGAGATGGAAGCAGAGGTGACCGTCGTCGACGAGAGCAGGGAGGAAGAACCGGAAGACTTCAGATGGAGGCCCGCCACGGGAAGCGAACTGTACCCGACATTCGTCCCCTTGACACGGCAGCACCCAGCTCCCGCACCGGAAGGCGGGGAGGGGGGAAGAGGGGGCTTCGAGGGGGGGATGGATGTCAGGGGTTCAGGAGCAGAGGCGAGGGCAAGGGGGGAAACAGAGAGCGAGGGGGAGGAGGCAGAAGAAAAGATGAGTGATGACGACGACCCGAGATCTCCGAGTCTTTCCAGTTAATCAGAAGATTCACAAAAAGGAGCACCAGTGGCCAGGGCAAGGGGGGAGACTAGGGGGACACCCCAGGAAGATAGAGCCAGAGGGGACTCAGAGGGGAGCAGTTGGAAATCGGGACCAGCGTCACCGCCAGAGAGCAGGGATGAGGAAGGGCGCCAGGGATCAAGCGCTGGCAGCTCACAACAGGAGGGAGGGCACGAGTCAGGAGTGGCCACACCTCCGTCAGGGAGCGAAGAGACGGTTAGACGGAAAGTGGAAGGTTGGGCGCGCGCGCCAAGTTCAAATGCACAGGAAGGTGGCGCAGTAGGCAGCCCGGAAAGGGAGCCAGGTCCTAAAGCCCGGCGCAAGGAGACAGGAGGGTCCGGGGGGTCAGCGTCAGAAGAATCCCGGAAGGAAGAGACCCCGGGGGGCAGAGGGACCCAGAGGAGAACTGTCAGGCGGAAAAGGTGGAGCAGGGCTAGGATATTAAGTTGGTGCTCAAGGGGCGGAGACTCAGACGGAGCTTCGCCGATCTAAGCATAAGACGTAGAGTTGCGCACAGCAGCTTGAGAATGGAGACTGTAACTCAATAAAGACTTTTATTTAATGATCGCTGGCTGGCGTGATCCTCTGTGAGCTAGGATCTGGAAGCAACCCTGACAGCATGTAAATACGTTTCTGTCTATCTCTTTCCCCTGCCCCTGGGGGGGCAGGAAAGAGTGGTGTGTTCTCCTCACGCTGGGGAGGATCGCCAATCGCGACCTTGCCTGGATCCTGCCGGGGAATGCAGACAGGGAGGTCAACCGGTGATTCAAGCCAGGTGCCTGGAGAGTGGCCAGTTTCCCCTGAAGGCAAGCTTGAATCCCGACAGTTTCTTCGATTGTCCTTGAATCTCCCCGTCACACTTGCCATCCTCTCCTGACACGCCTGTGTGGCGTGCTGCGCCCTTTGAGAACTACTCTAACCTTACAAATTTGACAGCTTGCACTTGGAAATTTTTTTCTTGCATGTCTGGAATTTGTTCATTGTGGTCTTTGAAGCATTCTGCAAACCAGCACAACAATTTTAAACAGGTGACTTCCAAGATGCTTGTCAAATTCTCTTGACCGTGCAGCTATTGAAGGATTGCCATGAACACACACACACACCTGCTTGTTGTTTCCTTTCTCCTATCAGGCCAGTCATTTGTTCTGGTGTCAGTAAACAGCAGGAACTGCCTCGGTTCTGCCACATAATAAGCAACCATGAAGTGAAGAAAGGAGAAAATTAGCGTGAGCTCCTACTGGCCCAATGGTACCCAGCTCTTGAAAACAGCAGCAGGAATCAGTCCCTGCACATCAGGCCCCCACAGAAGCAAGAAAAAAGGATGCCTGTCTGGACCATTGCAAGCGCCACCTGCCAGGTTTCACAAAACGCTTCAGAAAGAGGTGTTTTCTCCCGGGTTTCTCTCTGGGTTGCCTCGCAGAGCTGTGAATGAAAAAGCCTCAGACAAGCCAGCGCTTGCCCATACCAACTTCCTGGACAATTTTGAAAGAAAGCAGGGCAGCTGATATCTAAAACAAAAGGGCTTTGTGGGGGGAAATTCCCTGGTAGGGTTCAAGCGCCAAAATCCCAGTTAGACTTTATTCCATAATTCAAGGAGTATGCAAAAGCTTTTCCATTAGGACACACACAATATGGAAAATTGTTGTTTTGTTTAGTTGTTTAGTTGTGTCTGACTCCTCGTGGCCCCATGGACCACGCCAGACACTCCTGTCCTCCACTGCCTCCCGCAGTTTGGTCAGACTCATGCTGGTAGCTTCGAGAACGCTGTCCAACCATCTCGTCCTCTATCGTCCCCTTCTCCTTGTGCCCTCCATCTTTCCCAACATCAGGGTCTTTTCCAGGGAGTCTTCTCTTCTCATGAGGTGGCCAAAGGATTGGAGCCTCAGCTTCACGATCTGTCCTTCCAGTGAGCACTCAGGTCTGATTTCCTTCAGAATGGAGAGGTTTGATCTTCTTGCAGTCCATGGGACTCTCAAGAGTCTCCTCCAGCAGATATGGAAAATAGGTGCCAGCTATTTCATCCTCCAGCTAACCTCCTCCTCCAACCTTTGCTGACCCTGATGGCTAAGTGCTGCCTCCACTGTCGGACGCAGGATGCTTCTGAATCCCAATTGCAGGGAATTGCAGCTGGAGAGAGTTCCTATTGCGCTCGTGTCCTGCCTGTGGGTTTCCCATAATGGGCATCTGGTTTGCCACTGTGAGAACAGGAGGCCGGACATGCCTTTGGTCCAATCCAGAAATCAGGCTCTTCTTTTTTTCTTGCAGGAGCAAAGCCTTTGTTTTTGACGTTACGCTTGTCAGAACTAGATCCCTATCTTCAGTTCTCATGAGCGTTGCCTTCTGCAACTCAGTCTGACCAGACAGCTCTCTCTTGATAGAAACACAAAGTGAAGACAAATGTAAGATTCTGCACTTAGGCAGGAAGAAGCAGTTGTACAAATATAAGATGGGGCACACCTTGATTGCCAGTAGTGCATGTGTAAAGTATCTAGGGGTCTTGGAAGACCACAATCTTAACATTGTGATGCAGCAGCAAAAAAGCCACAAATGCTATTCTAGGCTGCATGAACAGATGAAGGGAAGTCCTAGTCCCACTCTACATACTGTGTCCAATTCTGGGCCCCACAATTTAGTAAGAATGTTGGCAAGCTGGAACGTGGGCAGTGGAGGGCAACAGATATAATCAAGGGTCTAGAAGCCAAGCCTTATGAGAAATGGTTCAGGGGCTTGGGTGTGTTTAGCCTGGAAAAGAGGAGACAGAGATAGGATAGCTATTTGAAGGGCTGTCACATGGAAGAGGGCACAAGCTATGAGGTAAGTGAAAGCCAAGTGGTTCCAATTTGCCAAGTGGAAAAAATCCTACCAGGCCACTCAACAGCGACCAACCAAAGTCCATAGCAAGGTCAAGAGAGGTGAAAACCTAAAGAGTGGGAGGGTGGGAAAACCGGAGTAGCTAGAAGCGCGAAAATGAGAGAGCTCCCAGCTGTGTCCTGCTTAAATTGGGCAGGCCACACCTCCAGACTGACCAGATTGGTCGCCTGGGCAGTGACACAGCAAGGAACCCTCCAATCGTGCGGGGCTGACCACACACCCTGGGTGCGTGGAGGGGTCGTGAGAGCCTGCAGCCCTACCTGCTCCTTAAGGCGGAATTGGCTCTATCAAAGGCTACCAACCATGAGCCAGTGAGGTGTAGTGGTTAAGAGCGGTAGACTCGTAATCTGGTGAACCGGGTTCGCTTCCCCACTCCTCCACATGCAGCTGCTGGGTGACCTTGGGCCAGTCACACTTCTCTGAAGTCTCTCAGCCCCACTCACCTCACAGAGTGTTTGTTGTGGGGGAGGAAGGGAAAGGAGATTGTGAGCCGCTTTGAGACTCCTTAAAGGGAGTGAAAGGCGGGATATCAAATCCAAACTCTTCTTCTTCTTCTTCTTCTTCTTCTTCATGATGGCTCTGCTCTGCCTCTGCCGTCAAAGCCAGGGGTCAGCAAACTTACTGCGCCTCGGGCCGGTGTCTCCAGCACTGATTGTGCAGCAGGCCAGAGGGCGGGGGAGCGTGTGCCCATACGCATGCGCACACGCTATTTTTGGCGTACTTCCGGGTCGGAGAAGCACCGGAAATAGCTATTTCCAGTGCTCCTCCGATCTGGAAGCGGGCAGCCGCGCAGTGCTAGTAAGAGCGGGCGGTGGGGGTCGCCGTGGGCTGAATAAACAAGTCCCTCGGGCCTTATCCAGCCAGCGGACCTTAGTTTGGGGACCCCTGTTGAAAGACATCAATGCTTCTGAAGATCAGTTGAAAAGAAAGAGTGTTGGAGATGTGAAACAGAACGTACGTTCTATCATATGTGGTGGGATTGTAAGAAGGTAAAATCCTACTGGGAAATGATTTACAATGAATTGAAGAAAATGTTAAAAATAACTTTTGTAAAAAAAAAAAAAACCCAGAAACCTTTTTGTTAGGTATTTTAGGTCAAGACATACCCCAAAAAAATGAGGACTTTATTTATGTGCACCACTACAGCAGCAAGAATGTTGATTGCACAAAATTGGAAGACTGGAGAAATACCAGCTAAAGATTGGAAGACTGGAGAAATACCAGCTAAAGAACAATGGCAAGAGAAGTTCATCAACTGGCAGAACTGCAGAACTGGCAAAAATGACAGATAGACAAAAGAGAAAAAGACAACAGAGACTTGGAAAAAGACTGGGAACCATTTATAATATATTTGCAGAAACAAAGAAAGTCAATAGACTTGATGGCAGGATTTAAATTAACATTCACATTATCAGCATTAGAAAATGTTCAGAAAATAGTGAAATTAGATGATGTATTTAATTTTATTTTTATGTTTTTAGGTTTGATGTTATTAATAACCTTTTCTGTTGAGAGATAGCAAAGCGGGCGAAAGGAGAAACAAACCAGAAGCGGAAGTTGGGGGAAGCCCTGGAGGGGAGGGAGGAATATATAGCAAATGTTAAGAATTTGAGATGTATGTAATGAATGAAAAATAAAAATGAATTATTATTTTTTTAAAAAAAGAGCAAGCCATCCCTTCCATCCATCAAACTCAGTATTGTCAACCCCGACTGGAAGCAGTGACTCTTCCAGGGTTTCAGACGTGTCGCTTCCGGCCTTATCTGGAGACATCAGGAATTGAACTTGGTGTGTTATTCATTCACAGCAGATGTTCAACCACCGAACCTCAGTCATTTTCTCGTCTAAAACAGCTCAGGGAAGCTGCTATAAACCTTTATTTGCACAGGTGCCTTAAACCTCGCTGAACTGAAGTTTGGTCCCATTTCCCTGTTGGCTGACGGTTCCATCCCAGGAAGGGAAGGAAATGCAAATTCGCTCCTGCTAATCAAAGTACGAATGTGCATCGGGGTCGTACGAATCCTTTAGAACAGCCCAGATAACTGGGGAACGTTCAGTGCATCCAAATTGATGCTCCATCCCAGAGAGGAATCGTTTTTTTGTCGGAGGAAGTGACTGATCGGTCCCTGGGAAACGGTTGAGGATGTGCGCTGAGCCCTTATCTCAAGACCACAGGTGTTGACTGAATTATCTCTTTAATGAAGTCGGCTCACCTCACAGTGTCCGGGGCAGAATGCGCCTTCCTGTGTGTCCCTCTAAGAATTAACCCCCCTTTGTTCGTTGAGCAGTGAGCGGCTGGTATTTTTAAACGCAGCATTTCTGAACCTTTGCATTTAAACACACAAATATCCCTGAAGTGCCATCGGTAAAATGATGAACACGGCTCGGTGAAAAACGTACGTAAAGTGACGCAAAAAAAAAAATCTGAATTGCACATGGAATCGTAGAGCTTTCGAGTTGGAAGGGGACCCCCCAAGGGCCATCTTGTCCAACCCTCTGCAATGCAAGAACCGCAACTATTGAAAAGCCTTCAGTGAAGGAAAGACCGTCTGCTCCACCCTTCATAATTCAGGGGTGGGGGGTTGAAGTGTAGGGCATGGAAGCAGTGCCGGATTTACATATAAACTAAACAAGCTTAGGGCCCCGCTCTCTTGGGGGCCCCCAAAAATGTAAAAGAAAAATTGAAAACTTGAAGTCGCTAAAGGATGGAAGGGAGTCAAAATGTATGTATGGTTATTGTAATAGGTATGAGTTACTCGTGCATAAGCTGGTGCCTTTCTCGGTTAATTTTGCCTTGTTAAACCTTTCTGACTGCACAGCCCCTTCTCATGGTGGCTGCCTCAGTCACTGGGAGAATCCGTCAGTGGGTGTTTCTTGAACCTCTTCCAACATAAAAGTTGTTTGACACCCAGTATTCTCTTCTCACTGTGCGGGAGTCTTCTGCGCAGGGAGGGCGTGGGTAGCGGAGGACCTGGGCTCTCCTCACTGAGGTCCAGTGTAGAGTCCTGGAGCCCTCTCTCCAATTCCCCCGTCTGCCCCCCTTCATCCCTGGTGTTGCGCTGATTGGCTTCCCCCTCTACTGAGCTGTTTCTCCCCCTGCTGCTGGGTCCTTCGCCAGCATCATCTGGGAGCCTCCCCTTCGCCTCTCCCTCCGATGTCAGTTCCCTGACAGTTATGTTTTGTTATAGTTGATGTTTTTCTCTTTTCTTTTCTTCTTTTCCTTTGTATTGGTTTTCTGTTTAGTGTTTTGTCTTATTTGTATTTTACGTTGTAATTTTGCATTGAAAAACAACAACAACAACAACAACAACAACAACAACATGCCCTCCCTGGGGTGCAGGCCTGACCCGTGTGCATGGAGGTCCTGGGCTGCGTGGTTGGCAAGACCCTCAGCCTGGCTGATGTGAGCCAAAGGAAAGGAGAGCAACGGGTTTGGCCCCAGCTGGGCTGTAGGAGTTGCAGGAAGGAGGCGAACGTGGAGCCAACCAACTGCCTTAGAAACTCCACTCCGGATTTGTGCAGGGTCTTCTCCTTAACCCAAAGATTTAGGATCAGAGTTCTTCTCCTCCGACCTTCCCAGGTGGACACGCTCCACTTGCCTCTCACTTCCCTCTACGGCTTGTGGAGAAGTAGCTGTTGGACCCACTCTTGGTCTTGTCCGCTCAATCCTCCAGAGCCTACCTTTGCAGGGGAAGTCCCTAATTTATCTTTTTTATATATAAGATGTTTATTAAGATTTTTTAAAGTATAACAACAAAAAAAGATATAAACAAAAAAATAACAAAAATACAAAATAAAAGTAGTTAAAAGAACACACAGATTTTCCATTACTTGTTTTCCTTTAGCTTGTTTCCCGAACCTCCTCATAGCTCCCTTTTTTGTATTCCACTTCCATCTGTTGATTCAGCAAATCCTTACCCTCTTTAAATATCCTAATCTTAATCTTAAAAATAATAGCATTAAATTTTTACCTATTTATAACCCTTTTTTCTTATTCCCTTAAAGCATTACAGCTGGAAAACACTTAATTTCTATCCAACATCATTCTAACATTCATTAATTTTACAATATTTCTGTAAGTAATCTTTAAATTTCTTCCAATCTTCTTCCACCGACCCTTCTCCCTGGCCTCAGATTCTGCCAGTCATTTCTGCTAGTTCCATATAGTCCATCAGCTTCATCTGCCATTCTTCCAAAGTGGGTAAATCTTGTGTCTTCCAATACTTAGGGAAGTCCCTAATTTATCTAGCGTTTGAGACCTGCAAGCTCCCCTCACCTGGTTTAGCCAGCCAGTCGAAGCCATTTCCCAGGGTGTGGCTGCTGTCACGTACTGATATCTTCTAGAAGCCACAGGCGAGAGCTACCTTTGCAGGTGACCTTCCCAGCCACTTTGGGTGGCTCCCAACAAAATATTACCCAACAAAACTTCTCTATACAGGGCTGCCTTCTGAGGTTTTCTAAAAGTTGTGTAGTTCTTTATCTCCTTGACATCTGCCAGGAGGGCGCTCCACAGGGCGGGTGCCACTACTGAGAAGGCCCTCTGCCTTGTTCCGTGTAATCTCACTTCTTGCAGTGAGGGCCAGAAGGCCCTTGGAGGTGGACCTCAGCGTCTAGGCAGAATGATGGGGGTGGAGACGCTCCTTCAGGTATACTGGGCCTTTGAGGCCGTTTAGGGCTTTCAAGGTCAGCACCAACACTGAATTGTGCTTGGAAATGTACTGGGAGCCAATGTAGGTCTTTCAAGACCGGTGTTATGTGGTCTCGGCGGCTGTTCCCAGTCACCAGTCTAGCTGCCGCGTTCTGGATTAGTTGTAGTTTCCGGGTCACCTTCAAAGGTAGCCCCACATAGAGCGCATTGCAGTAGTCCAAGCGGGAGATAACCAGAGCATGCACCACTCTGGCGAGACTGTCTGCGGGCAGGTAGGGTCTCAGCCTGCGTACCAGGTGGAGCTGATAAACAGCTGCCCTGGACACAGAACTGATCTGTGCTTCCATGAACAGCTGTGAGTCCAAAATGACAGTTACCCCATTCAGGACCAGGGAGTCCTTTACACCTGCCCGCCTCCTGTCCCCCAAAAACAGTACTTCTGTCTTGTCAGGATTCAACCTCAATCTGTTAACCGCCATCCATCCTCCAACCATCTCCAGACACTCACACAGGATAGCAATAACCCTTGTGCAACATTGCCAGGGCTACAGAATCCGAAACCAGGGAAAAGATACGGCGGAAGAAGATTGGAAGAAATTTAAGAATTATCTTAAGAAACATTGTAAAATTAATGAATGCTAGAATGATGTGGCTTTAGAAATTAAGTTGATTACAGCTGTAAGGATTATGTTAAAAGAAAAGGAAGGTTAAAAATTAGAGAAAATTAAGGGTGAGAATTTGCTGAATTAAAATTTGAAATTGGAATGCAGAAAGGGGAGGTATGAGGAGGTCGGAGAAGTAAGCTATATGAAAATAAGGGTTTGAAATTATACTTGTTTTTCTTTTGTTTGTGTTTTGTTTGTATTATTGTGTTTGTCTATATAATTTGTGAAACTTTAATAAATATAAAAAAAAAACATTGCCAGGGCTGACCATTTTCATTCTGAAAACAAAACTCCTACATTTTTAGCCCTTTCTGCAGACTTTCCTTTGCTGCTCAACTTCGGCCAGCATTGGACCTGCTTCTGTGCCCTTGGGTCAGCACAGCTGCGTAGAGCCATTCAGGGGACCGGAACGCTGAGTGCATTAACCACCAGGAGGGCGGGTGGCAGCTGTGCCCTTGCTAGGGGAAGAAAAGAGAGGAGTCGAGGGTGGGAGTGTTCCCTACATGGTGAGTTCTTCCATTTAGCTGGGTAAGGGCACAGGCGGCCGCCCCGAGTGCAGAATCATGAAAAGCGCTTCTGGGAACCAAGACATGAGCGTGACTCTGGGAGGTGACACTCTGCGGCACCGTCAAACTGGGTGGTTTGCAAATGGCAAATGGATGGAAAAGTTCACCTTGGATTGCATATATAAATCTTACATACACAAAAGGCCTCTCCAGCCTGGAAGTGCAGATATATTCTGCAACATGTCACCGGTGCATTATTTATTTGTTTGTTTATTGCATTGCTATCTGCCCTCTCTTTAAGTTAACACCTTACAGTACATTAAAAACCTGACAGTACCAAATTATCGAAGGTTATTCACCAAAGCCAGACTAAACATCTTTCCTTCTGCAGTGTTGGATGGCAGGTTGAGAGGAGTTCGATACCAGGACAGACTTTGCTTGTGTGCTCAAGACATTGATTCTATAAAACATATTTTGCTGCACTGTGCGGAATACGAGCAAGCCAGGGCTGAACTGATATTACCCTTGCTGGTACCTTTCCCAGGGAAATCAGAGGCTCACTATGTCAGGTTCCTATTGGAAGACCGGACAAACGCTAGAACATTAGCAGTGGCGAAGTTTTTATCGGTGGTTGCAAGAACCAATGATCCCTATCTTTAAGTCTGAACAAAATGCTTGTTTAGCCTGGAGGTAGGCTGTCTGAATTGAGCACTGCTTTGTAACAATTTGTTGGGTCTCTGGACCGTAATAAAGATTGATTGATTGATTGATTGATTGATTGATTGATTGATTGATTGATATCTGGCCACTTTTCTTCCAAGGAATTCAGAGATGGTTCTCTCTGAATCCCCCAAACAGGCCTGTGGAGAAGGCCAGGCTGAGAGGCAGTGAGTGCCACAGGGTCCCTGAAGTGGCTTCTTTTCCTCTGGCTAATGGAGGGGGCCAGGCTGGTTCCCCCCCCCAAAATCTCACCACCTTGATTTTCTTCCAGGGAGACTGTATCCAGAGTCTGCTTCCCTTCCCTACGGATGCAGAAACTCTGCAAACATTTCATTGTTTTGCACTGCTCCCTGAGGGCTGGCTGCTGGAAGAGGGCGCCGAATTGATTAATTAAATAAAGAAAGAATGGATGCTTTATTATTTCTGATTGCCGCAAATCAAAGCTATGCAACTGCAATTTGCATAACTCGCAAGGGGTCCCCAAGTTCAGCTCTCCTTGGAGCGAGATTTGGGTTACCATGGTGCATAATAGAGATTTTCCTTTCTTTTCCGAGGCTAAGTGGCTCGCTGTTCGCTGTGTCCTAGTGACCCACTTCTCAGGGTCGTCGTGAGAATGTCAGAAATGGGGGGGGGGTGCTCTTATTCGCCACTCCCCTCCCTCCAGAGCTTTTGGAAAAAGAACCGGCTCTAAATCCTAAATATAATTATGGATCCCCTCCGTTGTGCAAGAGCGAAGCCAGATGCTCCCTTAAGCGATCCTTTAAATTCTGACGCTTTCCCCAGCTAGAGGTGGAGGCCTGTCAGGTAGGCTGATGAGAATGTCAAGCACTCAGCCCAAAGAGGCAAAAATGGTTTTAAATGGATCTCCAAGGAAGAGGCAAACAAGGCAACCCACGAGGAATCCGGACAAGGCGTTAGATGAGGACTCACCGTGGCACAAAATGTGCCCCTTTGAATTAAGATTTACCGGAGGTAAATGGAATAAAAAGTGTTGTCCCCGCCCCCATTCCTTCCACGGAGGGCCGGATTGAGGTTTGATGAGGCCCTAAGCTACTGGAGGTAAAGGTAAAGGGACCCCTGACCATTAGGTCCAGTCGTGGCAGACTCTGGGGTTGCAGAGCTCATCTGGCTTTATTGTCCGAGGGAGCCGGCGTACAGCTTCCGGGTCATGTGGCCAGCATGACTAACCCGCTTCTGGCGAACCAGAGCAGCACACGGAAACACCGTTTACCTTCCCGCCAGAGTGGTACCTATTTATCTACTTGCACTTTGCCGTGCTTTCGAACTGCTAGGTTGGCAGGAGCAGGGACCGAGGAACCAGAGCTCACCCCGTCTCGGGGATTCGAACCGCCGACCTTCTGATCGGCAAGTCCTAGGCTCTGTGATTTAGACCCCAGCGTAGCATCAAATCTCATCCACACCAGTTGCATGTGGGAATCTCAGCACAGAATGTTAAGAATCCCCTCGATTTTGAATTATTTGGGGGAAGTTTCATTTCTGGCCTGCGACGGGTCTCATTTTATTCCTGCTGGAACTCGGAGAAAACTTCTCCTCTTTTTGAAGAGCACTCAGAATAGCGAGGTGTTGACAAGTTTAATTTAACGCTCAGATGAGGCCATTTCCCAAGGAATGTCTTGGGCTCCGCAAGCCTGTCAAAGACCCCCCCCCCCCCGTCCCCATGGCACCGAGGCAAGGCTAATGAGTAGCTGCGCCCTGACAGGTAAATGAGCGCAATCTGCTCTTTCAATGAAACCACAATTTGTAAGGAGAGATAAAGGCTTGTTGGCGGCCTCATGTGACACCCCCCCCCCTTAAACTTGTTCTGAGGGCGCCCTGGTGTTCAATACGTCATGTCTCGAGGGGCTTCTTAGGGCAGGCAGAGGTGACAAGTCAGAGGAGATGTTACGGCTTGGGAAACCAAAGTTTCAAATCTGATCGGCAAGTCCTAGGCTCTGTGGTTTAACTCACAGCGCCACCCGTGCCCCGACCCTGGAAGTGGGACACAGCAAATCTCTACCAGGGCAGATCTCTGAGCACAGGTGCCGTACGCTGCCAGGGCCTTGCACCCATCAGTGATCGTGCTGCAGGATTTTTTTTACAGAATACTCCAACTTGTGACTGGCACATGGGAAGCCCCACACAGGTACAGAAGCAAAGCCTTTGATTTA
Source organism: Podarcis vaucheri (assembly GCF_965113315.1). Classification (NCBI taxonomy): domain Eukaryota; kingdom Metazoa; phylum Chordata; class Lepidosauria; order Squamata; family Lacertidae; genus Podarcis; species Podarcis vaucheri. The sequence goes on from NC_138761.1 coordinate 3,863,235, forward strand.
AATGCAAAAATGCCAGGTTTTAGGTATATCGCTGCGCAGTGGCGTAGCGCGGGGGGTGCAGGGGGGGCCGGCCGCACCGGGCGCAACATCTGGGGGTTAGGGTTAGGGGGCGCAAATCCACGGGTTAGGGGGCGCAAATTACTTGCCTTGCCCCGGGTGCTGACAACCCACGCTACGCCACTGTCGCTGCGTGAAAGCCTCTCCTCCTCCCAGAGGGAAGGGGTTGTGAGCAGGAGCAACTTCCTGCAGGGGCTCCCTGCTCCTGATTGGTTCTGCTGCCGCGGCCAAGCCTTCCAGCTGACCAAAAGGGCCGGCTGGTGGGCGGGGCTAGCCACATTTAAATGGCCGCGGCAGCGCTCTGCTCCAACTCTGTCCCTGCTTTCTTCGGATCTCCCTCCCTCCCTCTTAGGTCAGCTTCTTTTGCGTATGACCTTGCTATGGACTTCGGTTGGTTGCCTTGGTTGCCCAAGGGACCTGGTAGGACTTTTTTATCCATTTGGCAAATTGGCACCAGCCTCTTGGTTTTTCCGCCTACCTCGTAGCAACTCGTCACAACTTTCTGGTATTGGCGATTAGGTATTGGAATAGGTGTGCTGTGTTGGAGGATTGGGTATGGGCCATCATCTACCCCTCCTCTTATGGGTATTCCGTTAAAGGAATCCGGTGGTCGTGGATCCTGTCCGATGCCCTGCTGGTGGCAAGGGCCATGGCACGACCCCCGGTGACGTCATGGGGGAGCTTCCAGTTGTATTTGCATCAACAAGCTCCTCCCATTGGTTGTTAACCCTGATATGACTCCCGTGGAGTCTGGTGCAGTGGTGCCCCGCAAGACGAATGCCTCGCAAGATGGAAACCTCGCTAGATGAAAGAGTTTTCCGTTTTGGAGGTGCTTCGCAAAACGAATTTCCTATGGGCTTGCTTCGCAAGACGACAATGTCTTGCGAGTTCCTGCTGGTTTTTTCCCCCTCCCCCCCTTTTTCTAAGCCGCTAAGCCGCTTATCAGCTGATCTGATCAGCAGATAAGCTGCTAAAAGCTGCTAATAGCGCTAATCCGCTAATCCGTCAACGGGCTTGCTTCACAAGATGAAGAAACCGCTAGATGAAGAGAATCACAGAACGGATTCTTTTCGTCTTGCGAGGCACCACTGTATTGCTGTTTCATCCAATGCCTAAGCCAATTCTACTCACATGCAGCTGTAACCAATAAAAGTTGTGGCCTAATTTTGCCCATTAACCTAAAATAACGTGTCTGTGTGTCTTATTATAATCCGATGCGGGGGGTGGGCCCTCGACTCACAAAGGACTTTGCACATCAGCTGTGATTAAGAAGGTTAGTGCTGAAGTGGCGTTGGAGGAGGAGGAGGAGGAATAAGCCTAGAAAGGAGGGTTTGGGCTGAACTCTGAAAGTCTGAGAAAAGCTGCCTTAGCAGATCTGGCAAACGGCATTGGGGATGCATTTTATCCCTGTAGGTCTCTGTCCCTGTGCCAGCAGGAGAGTCATGATGCCCCCGCCATTGCACTGGGAGATCATCAGGATTTCTCCAGAGCCAGTGATTGACGCCCTGCTGAGCACCTTAGAGGCGGCCTGGAAACCTGCCTCTCTCGGAGGAGAAAGCCGAGGCGAGGGAGAGCCCAGCTGCTTCTCCAGGCGGCTGCAAGAAATTAGAGCGGCAGAGCTCGATGTCAGGTTGCTGTGGACTCCTGCGAGGAAGCCAGAGTCCAACCAGAAGGGCAGGCGGCATGGATTGAGTGCTGCTAATCGAAAGAGCAAAGGAGACCTGGTTTCTCAGGCAGGAGGGAGAGGGAGTCCAAAATGAATGCATTGCACAGAAACTCCTAAAAGCAACCACTTGTTTTTATTCACGAGAATATTTCTATTTTCTTTTTTCTATTTATTTATTTTTGCTCACTGGAAGAACAGATCCTGAAGCTGAGGCTCCAAGACTTTGGCCACCTCATGAGAAGAGAAGACTCCCTGGAAAAGACCCTGATGTTGGGAAAGATGGAGGGTGCAAGGAGAAGGGGACGACAGAGGACGAGATGGTGGGACAGTGTTCTTGAAGCTATGAACATGAGTTTGACCAAACTGCGGGAGGCAGTGGAAGACAGGAGTGCCTGGCGTGCTCTGGTCCAGGGGTTCATGAAGAGTCAGACACGACTAAATGACTAAACAACAACAACATTTATTTATTTATTCCCATAAAAAAAAAACAGTGCCAAATAACATCAAATTTAAAACAATATTTCCAAAAAGTTGACTTCTCTCTCTCAGTCCCAGAAAAACCCCTGTCTCTCTCCCGGCTGCCCCCATTGCTACATATTTACCTCTGACTCACAATTCATTCCCTTTATATTCAATTCCCTTTATCCAACAGCTGCTGGTTTATCAATTCCTGCCCATACCTTTACAAAACAAGATTATGTACCTTTAAAGGCATCCTCCGTACCTGGCTATTTTAAACCATTACTTATTATTTCTGTATTAACTCCCCTTTCTTATCATCTTGCATGTGTAACTCCCCCCTCCCCAAACACAAAATCAACGTCCTACTCTCCATCCTAGATGCATCCCTATTTTATATAGGGGAATATGTCCAAGCTGCCATCCCACTGGCCTGGCCGTGGCTGTAACTCAGTATGGTCCACACCAGGGGTGAGCAAACTTTTTCAGCAGGGGGCCAGTCCACTGTCCCTCAGACCTTGTGGGGGGCCAGACAATTTTTTTTTTGGGGGGGGAGAACGAATTCCTATGCCCCACAAATAACCCAGAGATGCATTTATTTTATTTGTTTTGTTTTGACCACGGCAGACTGACAGGGATACCTACCTGTAACCAGAGATGCATTTTATACAAAAGAGCACATTCTACTCATGTAAAAACACACTGATTCCCAGACCTTCCTTGGGCTGGATTGAGAAGACGATTGTGCCGGATCCAGCCCCTAGTTTGCCTACCCATGGTCCACACTGGGTGGCAGCAATGGCTATTTCAAGCAGGGAAATTATACCAGCCCCACCTGAAGTTGCCACTGGGATTGAACCTGGTGGCTTTGGTGAGCTCTACCCCTGGGCTAGGGACGTGGGTGGTGCTGTGGGTTAAACCACAGAGCCTAGGGCTTGCCGATCAGAAGGTCGCGGTTCGAATCCCTGCGATGGGGTGAGCTCCTGTTGCTCGGTCCCTGCTCCTGCCAACCTAGCAGTTTGAAAGCACGTCAAAGTGCAAATAGATAAATAAGTACTGCTCCGGCGGGAAGGTAAATGGCGTTTCTGTGTGCTGCTCTGGTTTGCCAGAAGTGGCTTAGTCATGCTGGCCACATGACCCAGAAGCTATACGCCAGCTCCCTCAGCCAGTAAAGCGAGATGAGCGCCACAACCCTAGAGTTGGCCATGACTGGACCTAATGGTCAGGGGTCCATTTACCTTTAAAATGCACCTAAAATGGACATGGGTGGCGCTGTGGGTTAAACCACAGAGCCTAGGGCTTGCTGATCATAAGGTCAGCGGTTCGAATCCCCGCGACGGGGCGAGCTCCCGTTGTTCGGTCCCTGCTCCTGCCAACCTAGCAGTTCGAAAGCACGTCAAAGTGCAAGTAGATAAATAGGTACCACTCCGGCGGGAAGGTAAACGACATTTCCGTGTGCTGCTCTGGTTCGCCAGAAGCGGTTTAGTCATGCTGGCCACATGACCCGGAAGCTGCACGCCAGCTCCCTCGGCCAATAAAGCGAGGTGAGCGCCGCAACCGCAGAGTCCGCCACGACTGGACCTAAAGGTCAGGGGTCCCTTTACCTTTACCCCTGGGCTGCAGTCTGTTGGGTTGCAGGGGGGGGGCCTCAGCTGTGCTACGTAGTTCGCCAGTGCAGCAGAATGGTCTTTCTCAAGAGAAGCTGCTCCCATGCACATATCGAAAGACTGTGAAGCTGCCAAGTCGTTGTGACACTCAAAACTCAGGAACTTTCTGAGCGCTTCTGCTCAGCTGGAGAGCATCCTTTGCTCCACACACCACACATCCCGTGACCCCGCAGTGTGCCAAGACTCGCCCCCCCTTTCCTCAACGCCCCCCCTCCTGCTCTCCTGTGGCAACATCAGCAGGACGGCAGAAGAGTAAATAAGGGCTGTGATTGCCATCTAATCAGCCCCTAAAATACTAATGGAAAACAGGGAGAGAGAGAGAGAAAAATCCAACCCTCTAATAAGAAGGTTGATTTATTTTCTTTAGCAGGTTATTCTAATCATTGGCTCCCATTAACAGCGGCCCCTGATGCTTATCGAGATGGATATGACTCAGCCAGCTATTGGGGAATGGGGATGAAGATTAATGGGAAATAAATAAGATTGGGAGGCAGTTAGGGAGCCAAGAGGGATCTGGGGAGAGTACCGGAATTAAGCGTTGCTTGGTGCTAGGGCTGATGCCTTGGCCTTGTCTGTTTGGGGGAGGATTTTTAGCTGGGTTGCAATTTTTAAAAATAATGCAAACAAAAAACGGGACCGGTTACCACCAGGACTGGGCAATAGAGCAAAGACCTTTTGTGCAAAGATGGTCCAATGACGGAAGAAGCTAAATGGAGCCTGGGTGCAGGATCTGGCCACAAGGATCTAGTCCAGCCCCCTGCTCTCACGGTGGCCAACCAGATCCATTAAATAATAATAATAATAATAATAATAATAATAATAATAATAATAATAATAATAATAATATCTTTATTGTCATTGCCCCCTTCGGGGACAACGAAATTACTTGACTGCTCCATAAAAACACTAATTAAACAATACAGTATAATACAGCAAGGGAGATTAGATAACTTTCAAAGTCTGGGCTTCCCATTCAGGGCCGAGATCGCTCTGGAGAAGAAGCTGTTCTTAAGACGGCTCGTTCTTGTCTTCATCGTCCTGTATCTCCGTCCCGACGGCAAGAGCTCGAAGAGACAGGGACCAGGATGCGATGGATCTTTTACTATGTCCAGTGCCTTCCTATGGCACCTTGCGGCATAAATCTGCTCTAAGGTGGAGAGTGGGCAACCAACAATGCTCTCCGCTGCCTTAACAACCCTGCACAACCCCATCCTGTCCTGGGTAGTACAGCTTCTGTACCACACACATAAGCCATAAGTGAGCACGCTCTCAATGGCACAGTGATAGAAGGCAAGCAGCAGTTTCTGCGGAAGATGGTTTTTCCTTAGTATTCTCAAAAAGTACAGTCTCTGCTGCGCCTTCTTCACAAGCCCCCTTGTGTTGACACTCCAGGACAGATCCTCTAGTAATTCAATGCCCAAAAATCTGAACATTGTTACCCTCTCCACACAGACCCCATCAATCAAAAGTGGCTGGACGTTGCTCTTCTGTCTCCTGAAGTCCACCACAAGCTCCTTTGTCTTCCTTGTATTTATGAGCAAGTTGTTAGCTCTGCACCACTCTGTCAGCCGCTCCACCTCATCTCTATAATCCGTTTCACCCTCCCTTTCAGGGATGAGCCCAATCACAGTTGTGTCATCTGCAAATTTGACAACCCTATTACTAGGGTGAGTAGCGACACAATCGTACATGTAGAGAATATAAAGGAGCGGACTGAGTACGCATCCCTGTGGTGTTCATGTTCATGAGAACATGTGGATTGCAGAGAGACAAAATGCCCTGGTGCACCTTTAGCAGCACAACCGGACGCCTTCCTCTGCCCCGGCTGCAACAAAACATGTCTCTCCTGCCACAGCAGGCGCTGTAACCTTTCAGCCGTTTGACTTCACCCACAAAGGCGTACTCTTTCATTGTCTCCCAAGACCAGACAGCTGCCATCCAGTGGGAGGCCATCACAGCTTCCTGTGGGAGGGAGTTCCATAGTTTAACTGTGAATAAGTCTTTTGTTTGATCTGTCCTAAATCTTCCCACATTTGCTGGATGCCCACAAATTCTAGTCTTAGGAGAGAGGGAGGAAAACTGTTCTGTCCACCCCTTTCTCCATGCCATGCAAAATTCTCTAAACTTCCATCATGCCTCTTCTTACTTGCTAGGATTTACCTTCTTACTTGCTAGGATTTACCTTGCTAGGATTTATGCCGTTTACCTTCCCGCCGGAGTGGTACCTATTTATCTACTTGCACTTGACATGCTTTCAAACTGCTAGGTTGGCAGGAGCAGGGACTGAGCAACGGGAGCTCACCCCGTCGTGGGGATTCGAACCGCCGACCTTCCGCTCGGCAAGCCCTAGACTCAGTGGTTTAACCCACAGCGCCACCCGCGTCCCTAGGTTGCACAATAGATATGTATAAAGTCATTGTGTCATCTCCAGCCTCTGTCTCCTGCCCATCACTTTCTTCCCCACAACTTTTCACCCACAGCTTCAATAGAAGTCATTTAGTTAGTTTGATCTTCTTGGGGAAAGATTTATTGGGCAGCAGTCATTCAAAGCATAAAATCCCAATTATGTCGCCAGCGAAACAATGTACCTCTTGCAAGAAGCTTCTGCTTCTTGCAAATCTATATACCTACACTTTTCCTGGGTATTGTTCTAAGAAATGGTAGAGATAAAAATCTCTCCGCTGGCAGGGATTTTATTGTCCAATTTCACATACTGAGCTGTAGAAGCCATTTCCTAACCATCTGCTCCTTTCTTTTCGGACCAAATCTTGGGCACTTTGGAACAAATGAGTGTTTTGACATTGATGTATTGGCAAAAGGGCTGGGGGCTTTTAATAGGCAGCTAATTCATAGCCGCCCTTTGTGAACTCCGAAGAGGCTGCGGCTGCGGCTGTTGTTGTTGACAGGAGTGAGCAAGGAAGCCACAACCACACAAATGCCTTTCCTTGCCTCCAAAAGACTCCGGGTTGCAAGACCTGTGAGGCCTGGCCTTTCCAAAACTTGAGATCTGGACTTGTTGTTGTTTAGTCATTTAGTCGTGTCCGCCTCTTCGTGACGCCCTGGACCAGAGCACGCCAGGCACTCCTGTCTTCCACTGCCTCCCGCAGTTTGGTCAAACTCATGCTGGTAGCTTCGAGAACACTGTCCCACCATCTCGTCCTCTGTCGTCCTCTTCTCCTTCTGCCCTCCATCTTTCCCAACATCAAGGTCTTTTCCAGGGAGTCTTCTCTTCCCATGAGGTGACCAAAGTATTGGAGCCTCAGCTTCAGGATCTGTCCTTCCGGTGAGCACTCAGGGCTGATTTCCTTCAGAATGGAGAGGTTTGATCTTCTTGCAGTCCATGCGACTCTCAAGAGTCTCCTCCAGCACCAGAATTCAAAAGCATCAATTCTTCGGCGATCAGCCTTCTTTATGGTCCAGCTCTCACTTCCATACATCACTACTGGGAAAACTATAGCTTAAACTAGACGGACCTTTGTCGGCAAGGTGATGTCTCTGCTTTTTAAGATGCTGTCTAGGTTTGTCATTGCTTTTCTCCCAGCTGTCAAAATCAGGACTTTTCCTTTTCAGCCGGAACTCAGTTCCAGCACAGTTCCAACAAGGGGAGCATTCATGGTGAGTTCTGGCACCCCTTTTTCTAGAAGAATAGCACTGGTCGAAACTAACACTTAACAGGGAAATGTAGCTGTCAGGGCTGCTTCCAGATCCCAGCTCACAGAGGATCACGCTAGCCAGCGTTCACTTTATAAAAGTCTTTATTGAGTTACAGTTTCCAATTCCAAGCTGCTGCGTGCAGCCCTACGTCTTATAAGCTAGACCGGCGAAGCTCCATCTGAGTCCCCGCCTCCTGTACACCAACTTAATGCCCTAGCCTTACTCCACCTTTTCCGCCTGACCATTCTTCTCTGGGTCCCTCTGCCCCTCGTGGTCTCTTCCTTCCGGGACTCTTCTGACGCTGACCCCCCGGACCCTTCTGTCTCCTTGCGGCGGGCTTTAGGACCTGGCTCCCTTTCCGGGCTGCTTACTGTGCCGCCTTTCTGTGCATTTGAACTTGGTGCACGCGCCCAACCTTCCACTTTCCGCTTGACCGTTTCTTCGCTCTCCGATGGAGGTGTGGCCACTCCTGACTCATTTCCTCCCCCCCTGCGGCGAGCCGCCGGATCCCGGTGCCTGGCGCCCTTCCTCCCCACTGCGCTCTGTTGGGGACGTTGGCCCCGATTTCCAACTGCTGCTCTCTGAACCCCCTTTTGTCCTTTCTTCCTGGGGTGTCCCCCTAAGCTCCCCCCTTGCTCTGGTCACTGGCGCTCCTTTCTGTGAATCTTCCGATTCACTGGAAAGACTCGGAGATCTCGAGTCGTCGTCATCGCTCATCTTTCCTTCGGACTCCTCCCCCTCGCTCTCTGTTTCCTCCCTTGCCCTCGCCTCTGCTCCTGAACCCCTGACAGTAGCTAACCTGTTGTGAATGCTATATATCCAAGAAAAGGAGGAGAGCCTAAAGGATCAGGCAGTAGCCCAACTTCTTCTCAAAGTGGTATCTTTGGAGGCAAATGGAGTTTGCTGTAATCCTCACCGCATAAAATGTAGGTCACAACATACATTTTGGGGCAGGAAAGAGAATCAATTTGCAAAAAGAACAATAATCACCTGGGCAGGACTACATTTTTATCTCCCCTTGTTTGTAAGGTATGCGGATTGCCAGACATGATTCTTCCATCTTAATCCTTTGCAGAAAGGCTGAAAGAGAGCAGCTGGCTTAATGGAAGTAATTTAAAGACTATTTAGTTAAATATGCTAAGATAATCTAAATAGATATACTTGCAAATACCAGATTGGCCTAGGATTTAAATATGTGATGTTATAGAATAATATGTTTCAAGATAAAATGAAAAGAAAGAAAGATGTTAATTGACTAAGTAAATTTTAGTGAAAATAGTTTTGGAAAACTGTTACAATGATAATAATAATAATAATAATAATAATAATAATAATAATAATAATAATAATAATAATTTATTTATACCCCGCCCATCTGGCTGAGTCTCCCCAGCCACTCTGGGCGGCTCCCAATCAAGTGTTAAAAACAGTACAGCGTTAAATATTAAAAACTTCCCTGAACAGGGCTGCCTTCAGATGTCTTCTGAATGTCAGGTAGTTGTTTATTTCTTTGACATCTGGTGGGAGGGCGTTCCACAGGCAGGGCGCCACTACCGAGAAGGCCCTCTGCCTGGTTCCCTGTAGCTTTGCTTCTCGCAATGAGGGAACTGCCAGAAGGCCCTCAGAGCTGGACCTCAGTGTCTGGGCAGAACGATGGGGGTGGAGACGCTCCTTCAGGTATGATATACATACAAATTCAGCCAGGGGGATTCAAGGAAGTCACCCAACCATGTTAACAAAAGTGGAAATATTACAGTTAAGATTTATGTTTGTTTGTTTGTTTTTGTCTGTTTATGTTTGTTATAAATTTGGAAAATTAATTTTAAAAATTGGAATATAAGAAGAAAGAGAACAGCTGGCTTTGGGTCACTCAGAAATCTTCGTGGCTGAGGGGAGATTTAAATGGTAATTGTCCTGGACGTCGTACGACACTCAGCCGCCACGCCAGGGGTGGGGAACCCCAGACCTATATGTGGCCCTTCAAGCATCTCTGTGTGGCCCTCTGGATTCTCCACAGGCCACGCCCTTCTCTTGCCACACCCACTTCTGGCCCTGACACTGATCATGCCCCTTGTCTGCCTGACTGAAGGATGGAGAGTCGGGTTGGTGAGTGTGTCGATTGACAACTGTAGCTCCACCCACATTTGTCTCTGGCCCCACCCACCACTGCTATGTGGCCCCTGGAAGGTTGCCCAGAAGGAAATATGGCCCTCGGGCTGGAAAAGGTTCCTCGCTGCCCCTCACTGGCTCTCACCGTTATATGATATATGGGCTTGCTTCTGCTTGTTTCTGTTCTTTGTTTGCTCCGTATTGATCCTCTCATCTTCCATTTAAAATCAAAGAGAATTCCTGCGCTGGGGTTGGGGTTGGGCCAGATGACCTCTGGGGCGCCCATCCCACCCTACAAGCCTAGGAAAAAATTGAGAACAGAAAATTAAAGGGACGGTGTTCTTTTTTCTCTCTCTTTTTCCTTTTAAACAGAGGTTAATAAGCTTTTAAAAAGCGTGGAGGGTTTATGGAAACCTTAAACCACACTGTAATTATGGCTCGAGATCAATGCACGGTAACCTTGCAGAAAGTTAACTAAATGTGGAGCTGGCTAAGTGGTGGCGATAAAGAAGTGATTAAAATGAAAATGGCTCTTTTTAAAAAAAATTTAAAAGGGGGGGTGAGTCCAAATGAAGGAAACTGCAGATATTATCAATTTGGTCCAGTGAAAATGTGACTTGGGAGGAGGAGAAGGTCAAAGTCTCCAGGAGCAGATGGCTAAAGAGGGAAATAATCACACACCATTAAGGGCACCATTCAGCCCGTGGTTCAGGGAAGATCCACAGCTCAGCAGGAGAGGAGCATGCAGAAGGCCGCAGCTTCAATTTGCTTAGGGTTTTTTTCTTTCCAAAAAAAGGTCATGTTTTTCACCACATCTGGGCCTTACAAAAAACAAAAATGTGCAAAATTTGAAACACCAAAGCATAAAAAAGCAGCATTTATGTTGCAAAGGCCTCCTGAAATAAAACCACCCAAACCTGCCTTCTGATATTTGCATTATTAATCATCATTATTGCTATATTTATATTTATTTAATAGCCCTCCTTTTTCCTGGATGGGGTCTCAAGGCATCTTCACCAAATGAAAACGGCACAGATAAAACAAAGAAAGCTTAAGACTATGGATGACGGTGGTTAGAAAGTAATCGGACTCGGATACAATTAAAACAATTTTTTTAAAAAATAAATAAAATACAAATAATGAAAACAGTGCAGCATTATTAAAAGCCCTTTCCTTAAATAAATAAAAAAAAACCAGTCAGCTCCCAAAGACCTGTTGGGCTAGAACAGTCCTCACCTGCCAGCAGGAAGACAGCAAGGAGGGAGGCAGTTCAGCCTCACTAAGAAGGGAATTCCAAAGTTGCCTGGGAGCCACCACCAAGAAGGCCCTCTCCCATACCCTAGCAAGTGTAGGACTGGACCCACTGCAGTGATGGCACAAATCCTCACTGGCAGGAGTCCGGGGGGGGGGGACCACTCCCCCAGTTGATCTCAGAGATTGGCTTGGTATCCTGGGCCTATGTTTTGTACCCTATGACAATTTCTTGTAAATGGAATCCATAAATTTGGATCTTCCCCTCTGGAGCAGGAAAAAACAAACTTGCTCCCTCTTCCATGTGACAGCCCCTTGACATATTTGAAGATGGCCGTCGTATCTCCTCTCAGTCTCCTCTTTTCCAGGCTAAACATACCCAATTCCTTTGATATAAGAAAAAAAAACTGCTCCTTTCCCCTTATGGGGTACCTAAGAGCCCATATAGAGTCCTTTTGTAGGTTCTCTATTGGTAGGAGAAAAATAACAGACCAACCAGAGAATATTGAAAAGCAAAGCAGCTAGTAAGCCTGGCCTTTATTAACTGTTGCAACAGGGTCCTCACTCCCAGACGCAGGAGAGAGGAGGACCACCCAGAACAAAGGTGTGCCCACCCTTATATGGTCATTTTAAATTGCCCGTCCTGGAGTCCAAGACCACCACCCAGATACATCATACCTACATCACAGAAAAGGCGGTCTACAACAGAAATCTGAATGCGTTGTTTATCTCCTGTCTAGCAAGTTACCTGTTTGCATTATCTGGGTTTTGACCATTCTTTTGTTATTATAACTATTTCATTCCTGAATCTAGGCCACAGGTCAGAGGCTCACACCCTGTTCATATCTTGAATGTGCTCTTAAGTCAGGATTTGTGAGGAGAGAGACAATGAGGAGGTTTCCCACTTTGACCTTGCACAGAAATATCTGAGGTCAATTTGTTCAGGACCTAATCTGTGGGGTTTCGGACATGTGGTTTATATATATATGACCTTAAAATTCTTATAACATCTTCAGCTACTTCTTATAAGGCATGGTGATCATCTTGGTTGCCCTCCTCTGCACACCTTCCAGCTTGTCAATATCCTTCTTAAATTGTGGCGCCCAGAACTGGACACTGGATTCCAGGTGTGGTTTTCTGACCCAGGAGAATGTTGTTGTTGTCTAGTCGTTTAGTTGTGTCCGACTCTTCGTGACCCCCTGGACCAGAGCACGCCAGGCCCTCCTGTCTTCCACTGCCTCCCGCAGTTTGGTCAAACTCATGCTGGTAGCTTCGAGAACACTGTCCCACCATCTCGTCCTCTGCTGTCCCCTTCTCCTTGTGCCCTCCATCTTTCCCAACATCAGGGTCTTTTCCAGGGAGTCATCTCTTCTCATGAGGTGGCCAAAGTCTTGGAGCCTCAGCTTCAGGATCTGTCCTTCCAGTGAGCACTCAGGGCTGGTTTCCTTCAGAATGGAGAGGTTTGATCTTCTTGCAGTCCATGGGACTCTCAAGCATCTCCTCCAGCACCATAATTCAAAAGACAAAGGAGAATAGAGAGGTTCTATGACTTCCCTTGATCCAGACACTGTATTCCTGTTGATGCAGCCTAGAATAGCATTACCTAGAATAGTTTTTGCTGCTGCATCACACTGTTGACCCAAGCTAAGCTTGTGGTCTGCTAAGACCCCTAGATCTGTTTCACGTGAGCCGCTGTCAAGGTTTGTTAGCAGGAGATGCTGGAGGCAGAGACTGCAAAGTCTCTGCTCAGACTCCAACATTCCAAGAACGTGGCAAAGTCAGTCCTAAAGCGATAGCTGTTGCTCAGAAGGCTAGAACAAGATTAAGGGCTGTATGTAGCCATCCATCATTGTATCCAACTAGACACAGGCAGAACAGGATGTGATATTGGCATTCCTGGCTGCAAAATTTGAGAGTTGAAGTATAGCACCCGAGGGGTCAACGTGCTTGGCTGCTAAATTCACCTCCTGAAAAGACTCAACCACATGCAATTGGTACGCTAATCACTGCAAATTGATTCCACAAGTCAGCTTCAGGGCGCTATAGCATAAGCTGTGTCTCTTGAGTTTTCCTTGGCCCTAAAATTTTTGGATGGAAAGACGCTTTCTGGCATTGCTAGGATACACAAACAGTCAATTCATCTATACACTCCATTTTCCACAATTGTCTTTTGTGCTCAAAGAGGTTCGTGGAAAATAAGCTAAATGCATCCATGCCATAACCACGGTGGTATAATATCATTGCGGTTAACAGCAACTAGCAATTCGTCTTAAAATATATCGAAAAATTAAGGGGCACAAAGCTCTCTCCTAATACTAGAACTCATCGACATCCAAGAATGCTGGAAATGTCAGGGTGGATAAAATGAACTTCTTCATCACATAGCACATGGTTAAACTATGGAACTCCCTGCCACAGTAGGCAGTGATGGCCAACAATTTGGATGGCTTTAAAAGAGGATTAGGCAAATGCTTGCAGGAGAACACTTCTGATGGCTACTAGCCAGGATGGCTATGCTCTGTCTCCATATTCTACCAGTTACTGGAAAGCACCGGCGAAAGGGGTTCTGTGTTTGAATCCTGTTTGCAGGTTTCGCACAGGCATCTGGTTGGCCACTGTGAGAACAAGGATCCTGGACTAGTTGAGTCATTGACCTCATCCAGCAGTTCTTATGTTCTTATGCATAAATCATCCTATAATTTCACGTCCCAAAGTAGTCCCAGAGCAGATGAAATGAGTGATTAACGAACAGCAACCATCGGCCACACGAATATTGATAGCCCAATGTTGGAAAGAGGGGGGGGAATACCCACAAAAAAAGACTGGCAAATGAAATTAATGGAATATGCAGAAATGGCAAAGGTAACAGGAAGACTCAGAAAACAGGACAATAACCACTTTAAAAATGAATGGGAAATATATATTGCATGTATCATAGCATTGTATACAGGTTGATACATCAGCAGGAGTCTAAAAAAAAAAACATTTGCAGTGTTTTAACGAAAGACAGAGTTAGATACAAATAGATGGATAATAGAATTTGGACATGCATGAATTAATAACGAAAATAATGGAACCATGGAGGGAAGTCAGGGATTTGAAAAACCCCACACTTTGAGGTTGTATTGATTGTATAAACAGTATGGGAAGTGTTACAGTTGCAGTTAAACTTTTCCTTTTTAAATGTTTGTTTTTATATGATGTTTGTTATAAACAAAATTAATTAAAAAAATTCAAAAAACAACCAACAACCATCCACATTAAAAACAAGTCTCAGCACCAAAGTGACCATTGATGACAGTGACCTTCTGTTGTGACCCATCTCTCTCTTGGGGGCTACTAATGGCTTCAGTTGCCCCCGGCCAGAATTGGTTGGTTGGCACCTGTCTGTCTTGGGAGACAATGGAGGAGTGCGCATTCAGGGGTGAAGTCAAACTGTTGGAAGCTTACAGCGCCTGCTGTGGCTGTAGAGACCGAGGCGGGAGAGACATGTTTTGTTGCAGCGAGGGCAGATGAAGACGTCTGGTTGTGCTGCTACACACACACCACAGCATTTATTCTCTCTGCACTCCTTCCAGTGGTCATTTCTCCTTTGGTGAACCAGGCGCTGCGGCGGTCCGGATCCAGGATCCAGGTCTTGCAATGTCCTGCTCATGGTCCTGAGGGGTTGTCTTTGTCTCTCTATAAGCCACAGAGTGGGGAACATTTGGCCCCCGGGGTGGTGCTAAACTACAACTCCCATCAGCCCCAGCAAGCATGGCCAATGGGCAGGGGTGCTGGGAACCGTAGCATACAGAGGGGTAAAAGGTTCCTGGTGCCTGGCTCTTAACCTGATCGCCGCTCACGGTGCAGATTTTGTAAATTGCTGGGTGGAAATAAATAAAGACACGCCTAATCCCACCATTGCAGATGGTGACAGCAGCCACGAAAGACGCCTGCTTCTTGGGAGAAAAGCAATGACAAAACTAGACAGCATCCTAAAAAGTAGAGACATGACCTTACCAACAAAGGTCCGTATAGTAAAAGCTATACGGTTTTCCCAGCAGTGATGTATGGAAGTGAGAGCTAGACCATAAAGAAGGCTGATCACAAAAGAATGGATGCTTTTGAATTATTGTGCTGGAGGAGACACTTGAGAGTCCCATGGACTGCAAGAAGAACAAACCTCTCCATTCTGAAGGAAATCAGCCTTGAGTGCTCACTGGAAGGACAGATCCTGAAGCTGAGGCTCCAAGACTTTGGCCACCTCATGAGAAGAGAAGACTCCCTGGAAAAGACCCTGATGTTGGGAAAGATGGAGGGCACAAGGAGAAGGGGACGACAGAGGACGAGGTGGTGGGACAGTGTTCTCGAAGCTACCAGCATGAGTTTGACCAAACTGTGGGAGGCAGTGGAAGACAGGAGTGCCTGGCGTCCTCTGGTCCAGGGGGCCACGAAGAGGCGGACACCACTAAACGACTAAACAACCACAAATCCCATTTCATCCTTTAGGCATCTGCATGGCGCCACCTCTTCCTCTTTCAGCAAGGGAGAGACAACAGGGGGGGGGATGGAGAAAGCGGTGGATGTTGCTGCTTCCAGTGGGAGAGAGTTCCACAGTTTAACTATGCTTTCCATGAGGAAGGATTTTTGTTTATCTGTTCTGAATCTTCCAACGCTCAGCTTCGTTGGAGGTCTACAAGTTTTAGTGTCATGGAAGTTGGAGAAAAACCTCTCTGTGTCCACTTGCACCCAGGGCCTTGCAGAGCCAGGCAGAGGCCCAGGCCAGGTAGATAATGTGGCCTCCCCCTTTTTTTTTAACCCTGGGGATAAGACTTATAAATAAGTAAATATATAAATAATTTTCACAAAAGTTATGCAGACAAATAATTTTATTTCAAGGCTTGAACCGTATCTGCATATAAAGACAAAATGGAAAATATAGATATACAATTGTTTAGTCGTTTAGTTGTGTCTGACTCTTCGTGACCCCCTGGACCAGAGCACACCAGGCACTCCTGTCTTCCACTGCCTCCCGCAGTTTGGTCAGACTCATGCTGGTAGCTTCGAGAACACTGTCCCACCATCTCGTCCTCTGCCCTCCCCTTCTCCTTGTGCCCTCCATCTTTCCCAACATCAGGGTCTTTTCCAGGGAGTCTTCTCTTCTCATGAGGTGGCCAAAGGATTCCCTCCCTGCGAGAAGCCAAGTTACAGGGAACCAGGCAGAGGGCCTTCTCGGTGGTGGCACCCGCCCTGTGAAACGCCATCCCATTGGATGTCAAGGAAATAAACAACTACCAGACTTTTAGAAGACATCTGAAGGCAGCCATCTTTAGGGAAACTTTTAATGTTTGATGCATTACTGCATTTTAATATTGTGGGATGTGAAACACAAGAGCAGTCAAGTACAACATTCCTAGAGTGAACATGTTTACACATGGGGAGGAATGTTTGTCTGGCCAGAAGGTAAACTTCCTGTGTCCTTCTCGGCTGGGACAGACTTCCTCTGCATGTGACTAGAGGTGGGTGTGGCCTCACCTGTGCAGGTAACGACAAAAGCACAGGGCAGGCAAGAGAGGACAAAGGGACTGTCTCCTTATGAGGTAGTTTCTAGTTATATGTTACTTTTCTAAGCTAAGTCTGCCTTCTGGGATCCAATTGTGAACAGAATGTTGTGTGAGTAAACCTTTTTATACTTTTATAGAAGACTGTGCCGTGTCTTATCTTTTATGAGGTAATAAGGGGGAAATACCAGAACAGTTATTATAGAGGCTTTAGCGAGCCTGAGCAAACACACCTGCTGTGAGTTTAAAAAGGGGAATGTTAATCTGCTAAATTATGAACTTGTTAACACAAGTTGGAAAGGCTATAATCAGACAATATATCCTCTTCTGCATCCCTGAGCATTCCCACAGATATTTTGTTGGAAGCCGCCCAGAGTGGGCAAGGTATAAATAATAAAATATTATTATTATTATTATTATTATTATTATTATTATTATTATTATTATTCATTGGACTCACTCTTGGTCTCATTTGTTCATCTGCTGAGCCTGTCTTCACAAGCAGGGGAAGTCCCAGACTCACCTCGTTTAGCCTGCCAGTCAAAGCCGTTTTCTGGGATTATGGCTGCTGTCGCCTGCTGACGGCTTCTAGGAGCCACAAGTGAGAGCTGAGTGCAGGATGGGGGACCAAAGGTCAACAAACAACCACAGAAGGAGCATGATGGTTCCTCCCCACCCCCCCCCCGAGGTACTAACCCTCCCCAACAACCCCCACACAGTAGCTCTGTAGTATTATCACTTAAGAACAAGGGAGTCTTGGCAGCTGGATCAGGCCCATGGGAAAACCCAGCCAGATGGGCGGGGTATAAATAATAAATTATTATTATTATTATTATTATTATTATTATTATTATCATTATTATTATCATTATTATTATCATTATTATTACTATTACTATTATTATTACTACTACTATTATTATTATTATTATTAAGTCCAGTGGCCCATTCTCACAGTGGCCAGCCAGGTGGCTATGGCAAGGCCTCAAGCAGGACCTCAAGACCTTTATTGCTGGCATCAGGCCGCTGTGGGCCCCCAGATATTTCAGGACTACAATACCCATAATCCCTGACCATTTGCCATGCTGATGGGAGGTGGAGTCCAAAGGCACGTGGAGAGCCACAGGTTCCACCCACACACACCCCTTTGCTTTATGACATATGGGGAGCACTGAGTCACAGAATCTTGTCTGAGTCCACCTTATAAATTGGTGGCAGTAGTGGGATTTGAACTCAGGGCTTCCCACCCGCACACCCCTAACCACTCCACCCTGTTGGCTCTTAGGCAGGGGACAGGAGCTAAGTGGCAGAACCTATGCTTTGAATGCAGAAGCCTCCAGCTTCCTGTGCTTAGTGTCTCCCAGTCAGAAGGCTCAGGAAGCAGGTGATGGAGGGCAGCAGGTGCCTCAGATGCTGGAGAGAGGGACAGAAGAAGCTTCCATTGACTGCATCAGACTATTTGCCCATCTGCGTGGTATTGTCTGCACCAACCGGCAGCAGCTGTCCAGAATTTCAGTCGGGGAGTCTCTCGCAGCCCTACCTGGAGACACCAGAATTGACTCTGGGACCCTCCTCTGCAGCCCTCCTCCCGCAGCTGCTGCCAGCCTGAGCAGGCAACTCTGGCCCCAATGGGCAAATAACCAGAGCCGCCACAAGGCAGCGCCCGGTGAGGTCTGGAAGCACGGGACTCCCAGGGAACCTCACCAGCATCGCAGAGCCAGAGAAGCCTGAGCCCATCGGAAGCCTCACTTTTAGGGCTGCCGGTGATGCCCCTGTGCCATCGTTCCAGCTTCCTGGAGTGTGACAAACACTTTCTGGGAAGGTTTCTCTGGTGGGTGCCGAGGGGTGCGCAGCTGCTAAGCCAGGGGATCAGTCAGGTGGCTCCTTCAGAGGGTTGGACTCACCGATCCACATGTTAATGGGCTGGCAAGGTTTGTGCGTGTGTGTGTGTGTGCCTGCGTGTACATATAGAGGGGGCCACTCCGGCAGAGAACACAGTGCAAGGCTCGAACATCAGACGGAACAGTGCGACCCAGGCATCACACCCGAGCAGGTAGGCGTCTGCTAGCTCTGATTTGCCAGCCTCTCCTCTTTGTCTTGGCGGGGCTTGTGAGTTCCTGGCTTTGCATGCTCTCGAAACCAACCCAGAGATTTGGAACTGGCAGGCTTGGGGTGGGAAGGACCTGGGGGGGGGTCGGAACTGGGGAGGGAGGGGGGGCTTTATGGTTCTCCGGTGGCGAACCTCCTTCTCCGCCTTAACCTCTCCTTCAAGGAGATCAGCCGCTTAAACATTTGTTTTTGGTCCGCCAGCAGAGAGGACCAAAGAGCACGCCTTCTCTTTGAACAGGGATTGTTTGGAACCGGTTCCTTGAAGGAGGATTTGTCTTTTGATAAACTAGCTACTTTTTGTTCCCTTTTAAAGAAAAAACGCTTTTGGGTGGTGGAGGACACAGAAAAAATCACCCAATTTGAGAGAGAAGGGCGGGCGGAAATTCCTCTATGTATTGAAATGTATTAGCCGGAACAAGGTGGCATTTTGCAAATAATGCATATATTGCTTTTTTAAAAAAAAAGATAGAAAAAAAATATTTGTCGCAATGTTTGCTTTCCCTCCTTTTCCTTCCTGTGGGTATTTCTCTGCAGCCGGCTCTGAAAGCTTTGTTTTAGAACTATTTCGTTAACAGGAGACCTGTCCCTTGGGATCAAAGAGCACACACCGTGCTCTCAATTTTTCTGCTCTCCCCGCACCTATTGTCTTGCAAAGGGAATAATCCCTTCATAGACAACTGCGCATTTCCTATGGAAATCTCTCCAACTTAGAATCCAAGTTCCTTTAGGCTTCAGTTCTACGCGCGCTTACCTGGGAGCAAGCTGCGGTGAAGGGCGCAGGACTTACTTCCGAGTAGCCATACACAGGATTCCACGCTCGGTCTTCCAGAACCCCCACAGTAGGTATTTTAAAACTCCATTTCTGAACAAAAAGAAAAAGGATTTTTAAAAAGCCCTGAAAAACTTTGGAACTTTATCTTAAAGCTTTATTCCCAGAAGCGACTATTTGAAGAACAATGCTTTTTGGGCCACACACAGAGAGAGATGTTGTAAGCTGTGTTCCGAGGACAAATTTGAACCCCCAAAACAAACTTCTTCCCCTTCTGCTCGGCAGCCTCTCCGGGTTCGCATTTCTGCGGCTGAATTTTGGAGTCTTTGTCTGCCGCTTTCTCCGCACCGGATAATTCAGCCGATTATAGTCAATTTTACGATAGGATGCACATTGCGCCACTTGCGCCTCTGCAGGCATCCGATAGACCAGGGAGATCTGTAGCAAATGCAGCTCCACTGTGAGGTTGTGGTTTTTTTTTTTTTGTTTTGTTTTTTTGAGGGGGGACAGTTCTTGCAAAGAATAGGCAGGTAGAGGTAGGTCTATGGACAGAATGTGGTGCGCCTGCCATGTTGACAAAGGAGCGCGCCTCTCCTATCTCAGAACTGCATTAAAATACTATCAATGTACCAGATGCCCTCATGATGAAATGCAGCGCGCCCATGATTACAGTTTGCTCTGGGTTGTTGTTTTTTTTTAGAAAGAGGTTAATGTGCATTCCCATTACGAGTATCTCAGTTAAATCGACGGCACCTGCTTCCCACTAGATGTGTTGACATTTGGCGCCGGTTCTCTGACATGCAGGAAAGCTAATTGCTAATTCCGTAAGAGAGAGGAGGGGGGTGAAAGGCAAGGAGGGTTTAACTGTATTCTCTAAGGAACACTGCTGGTCAGCGGTTGCCTGTTCCCAGGCTTCTCATAGATCATAGAATCATAGAGTTGGAATAGACCACAAGGGCCATCGAGTCCAACCCCCTGCCAAGCAGGAAACACCATCTTTCGTGTCCGTTGTTGTTTAGTCGTGTCCGACTCTTCGTGACCCCCTGGACCAGAGCACGCCAGGCACTCCTGTCTTCCACTGCCTCCCACAGTTTGGTCAAACTCATGCTGGTAGCTTTGAGAGCACTGTCCCACCATCCCATCCTCTGTCGTCCCCTTCTCCTTGTGCCCTCCATCTTTCCCAACATCAGGGTCTTTTCCAGGGAGTCTTCTCTTCTCATGAGGTGGCCAAAGTCTTGGAGCCTCAGCTTCAGGATCTGTCCTTCCAGTGAGCACTCAGGGTTGATTTCCTTCAGAATGAAGATGTTTGATCTTCTTGCAGGCCATGGGACTCTCAAGAGTCTCCTCCAACACCAAAATTCAAAACCAACACTTCTTTGGCCATCAGCCTTCTTTATGGTCCAGCTCTCACTTCCATACATCACTACTGGGAAAACCATAGCTTTAACTATACGGACCTTTGTTGGCAAGGTGATGTCTCTGCTTTTTAAGATGCTGTCTAGGTTTGTCATTGCTTTTCTCCCAAGACCTTCATGTCCACCACATGCTTTATCTGCTAGTTAACCTGGTGTTGACAGCAGAAAGCAAAATCTTTGCAATGTTTTGGATCATTAAAAAAAAGAAAGGAAGACAAACACATATATATGCATTTGATGGGCAATTTTAGGTTTAGGAAATCTTCGCTAAAGATGCAGTTTTACTGGGAACCAATTCCCATTGGAAGCACAGAGACTTGGCTCCCAAGCACACCAGTCTCTGACCTGCCTTCCGCCTCTCTCCCATCGCTAAAATCACACAACCTGGCTACAGCTGGGCAAGAGATGTCCACATCCTTAACCTCCATCAGAGAAGGTGTGTTTGCTCAGACCACAGTTAGAAGCAGCAGCACTTCTGAATCCCAGTTCCTGGAAACCACAGGAGGGGAGAATTGTTCCGATCCTGTTTGCGGGTTTCCCAATAGAGGCATTTGGTTGGAAGGTGCTGATCCAGCATCTCCTTGGGTTATCTGGGAAGCCCACAAACAGGAATGGAGTGTAATGGGACTCTCCCACTTGTGGTCTCCAGCAGCAGGTGTTTGTTATTGTTTAGTCATTTAGTCGTGTCTGACTCTTTGTGACCCCCTGGACCAGAGCACGCCAGGCACTTCTGTCTTCCACTGCCTCCCACAGTTTGGTCAAACTCATGTTTGTAGCTTCGAGAACACTGTCCCACCATCTCATCCTCTGTCGTCCCCTTCTCCTTGTGCCCTCCATCTTTCCCAACATCAGGGTCTTTTCCAGGGAGTCTTCTCTTCTCATGAGGTGGCCAAAGTCTTGGAGCCTCAGCTTCAGGACCTGTCCTTCCAGTGAGCACTCAGGGCTGGTTTCCTTCAGAATGGATAGGTTTGATCTTCTTGCAGTCCATGGGACTCTCAAGGGTCTCCTCCAGCACCAGAATTCAAAAGCATCCATTCTTCGGTGATCAGCCTTCTTTATGGTCCAGCTCTCACTTCCATACATCACTACTGGCAGGTGTTTAGAGGTAGACTATTCCTGACCCTGGAGGCTCTGCAAATGCATTACAACTGATAGTCATTGTTCGCCTTATCTCCCAGTGAAGTTGCTGATGACTACCTTGTGGTCTCCCATGCTGTAGCTGAAGGAGCCCTTCCATTTGTCTCTTCCTGAATCTTCCAGCCTTCCACTTTGCTGGATGGTCCCTGCCTTTTAGTGTTCTGGTGAAAAGCTTCTCTCTATCTACAATGAGCATAATTTCCTGCACCTCTGTTGCATCTTCTCTCACCCATATTTCTTCCAAATGAAAAATGCTCCAAACCGTTGCCTTCTCTTTTGGAAGTTGCTCTGGTCCCTGGATCATTCTAGTTGCTGCTTCTATGCTCTTAGGGACACAGGGAGCTGCCTTGTGGCCTCAGGCCTGTGGGCCAATGACCTCAGCATCGTCTACACCAGGGGTAGGTAACCTAAGGCCCAGGGGCCGGATGCGGCCCAATCGCCTTCTCAATCCGGCCTGTGGACGGTCTGCGAATCATGTTTTTACATGAGTGTTGTTGTTGTTGTTTAGTCGTTTAGTTATGTCTGACTCTTCGTGACCCCCTGGACCAGAGCACGCCAGGCCCTCCTGTCTTCCACTGCCTCCCGCAGTTTGGTCAAACTCATGCTGGTAGCTTCGAGAACACTGTCCCACCATCTCGTCCTCTGTCGTCCCCTTCTCCTTGTGCCCTCCATCTTTCCCAACATCAGGGTCTTTTCCAGGGAGTCTTCTCTTCTCCTGAGGTGGCCAAAGGATTGGAGACTCAGCTTCACGATCTGTCCTTCCAGTGAGCACTCAGGGCTGATTTCCTTCAGAATGGATAGGTTTGATCTTCTTGCAGTCCGTGGGACTCTCGAGAGTCTCCTCCAGCACCAGAATTCAAAAGCATCAATTCTTCAGCAACCAGCCTTCTTGATGGTCCTGCTCTCACTTCCATACATCACTACTGGGAAAACCATAGCTTTTACTATACGGACCTTTGTTGGCAAGGTGATGTCTCTACTTTTTACATGAGTAGAATGTGTGCTTTTATTTAAAATGCATCTCTGGGTTATTTGTGGGGCACAGGAATTTGTTCATTCCCCCCAAAAAAAAATATATAGTCCGGCCCCCAACAAGGTTTGAGGGACAGTGGACTGGCCCCCTGCTGAAAAAGGTTGCTGACCCCTGGTCTACACTGGCTGGCAACTGCTCTCCAAGATTTCAGCCAGGAGGGGTCTTCCCCAGCCATACCCAGAGATGCGCTGGAGGCTTGAACCCACAACCCTCTGTGCGCAAGGCAGATGCTCTACCACGGAGCTACAGAACTCCCCTCATTTCCCTCTGTCTGCTCGCAGGAGTCCTCGCTTGCCTGCCCAGCGCTCTCTCTCAGGACCCGAAATGTGCAAATGTCTGGGCCCACCCAACTCTCCAAAATAAGGGCTGAGGGGGCGTGTCAGGTGCTGGCACAGAGGGCAGAGCATGCGGCAGTGGCAGACCCCGGGTGACATCAAAATTTGGCTCCCCCGCTTCCCTTACTCCATTCTAAGTCATAGTTCTTGCACCCCCAGGACTCCATGCCCAGTGTGAATGAACCGGCTGCACTCCCTTAAGAGCCACACATTTAAAGCGCACAACTCCCTCCACTCCCGAATACTGGGAACTGTAGTTTCTCGAAGGCGCTGGGAACTTTAGCTCTTTGCAGCAGAAACTGTGGTTCCTGGGATGCTTTAGAGAAGCCATGTGCAGAGGGCAAAGAGCTAAAGTGTGCGCTTTAAATGCGCGGCTCTGCCCATAGACTTAGTTTGTGCCTACCAGCTTATCATAGAAGGGACCCAGGGGATATCTAGCCCTGCAGTGGTCAAACTTAGAGCTCTGTTCTGAAGCACAGGATCGTGTAACCTGCAGCTTGGTCCGTGTTGAGGTTGCACAGTGATTTTTAGAATAAAAGCTTCAGCACTTAGCCAGACAAGAGCCTGACACCAGTACTGTCTACACTGATTGGCACTGGGAATTGAACGCAAGACCCTCTCCTTGCAATGCAGAGGGGCTACCACTGAAGAATAGCCTTTGCCATCTTCCCCTCCGCCTTTCCTGTAGAATTGTAAAGTGGGAAGGGACCCTGAGGGTTTTATAATTATGTGTTTTAAAGTGTTTTAAATTTGTTGTTACCTGCCCTGAGAACCGGGAAGTGTGGGGTATAAATAAATAAATTATTATTATTATTATTATTATTATTATTATTATTATTATTATTATTATCATCATCATCATCTAGTCCAACACCTTGTTAAGGTAGAATCCATTTGCTGGACACAAATGATCATATATTATTATATATTATTATTACGGTATTTTTAAAAAACAGAATTTTTTTGGTAAGGAAAGTAATAGGAAAATGTAATTGGAAAATGTGGAATAGCAACTGTTTGCTACTGCGTTGCATAACCTCCCTGCCTGCCTCGTACAAACAAATCAGAACAAATTGTGGACCAAGTGGTTGTCTGGAAGCAACCTCAGGGAAGGCCAGCCCCAAGGGAAACCCACAAGCAGAACCCAAACACAAGAGCATTCGCCACTCCTGGAGTTCCCAACTACTGGTTTGCATTTCATAGAATCATAGAATCATAGAGTTGGAAGAGACCACAAGGGCCATCGAGTCCAACCCCCTGCCAAGCAGGAAACACCATCAGAGCACTCCTGACATATGGCTGTCAAGCCTCTGCTTAAAGACCTCCAAAGTAGGAGACTCCACCACACTCCTTGGCAGCAAATTCCACTGTCAAACAGCTCTTACTGTCAGGAAGTTCTTCCTAATGTTTAGGTGGAATCTTCTTTCTTGTAGTTTGGATCCATTGCTCCGTGTCCGCTTCTCTGGAGCAGCAGAAAACAACCTTTCTCCCTCCTCTATGTTACATCCTTTTATATATTTGAACATGGCTATCATATCACCCCTTAACCTCCTCTTCTCCAGGCTAAACATGCCCAGCTCCCTTAGCCGTTCCTCATAAGGCAACGTTTCCAGGCCTTTGACCATTTTGGTTGCCCTCCTCTGGACACGTTCCAGTTTGTCAGTGTCCTTCTTGAACTGTGGTGCCCAGAACTGGACCCAGTACTCCAGGTGAGGTCTGACCAGAGCAGAATACAGTGGCACTATTACTTCCCTTGATCTAGATGCTATACTCCTATTGATGCAGCCCAGAATTGCATTGGCTTTTTTAGCTGCTGCGTCACACTGTTAGCTCATGTCAAGTTTGTGGCCAACCAAGACTCCTAGATCCTTTTCACATTTCTTCCTCCAGCTATGGCTAGTAGGAGCCACCCATAGCCCTTTCCTTCAAGAATTTCTCCAGTCCTCTTTTAAAGCCATCTAGGTCAGTGGCCATGACTGCCTCCTGTGGCAAGGAGTTCCATAGTTAAACTATGCACCGTGTGAAGGATAAAGGATTTTAATTTGCCGCCCCCGACTCTTCCAGCATTCAGCTTCATGAGATGCCCCACATGTTGAGAAGAAGAGGAAAACCTTTCTCTCTCTCAACTTTCTCTTTTTAAAAAACTCCCAGCAGGTTACCTTGCCTTCTCTCTGAACTAAAATAAAGGAAAAGGGACCCCTGACCATTAGGTCCAGTTATGGATGACTCTGGGGTTGCGGCGCTCATCTCGCTCTATAGGCCAAGGGAGCCGGCGTACAGCTTCCGGGTCATGTGGCCAGCAGGACTAAGCCGCTTCTGGCGAACCAGAGCAGCGCACGGAAACGCTGTTTACCTTCCCACCAGAGTGGTACCTATTTATCTACTTGCACGATACGATACAATACGATACGATATGATAATCTTTATTGTCATTGTCCCATACAGAATGAAATTGAAAAATCTACATAAGACATTCAAAAGCCAACAAGCCTGCTATCCCAGCTATCCCAACCTGGTTAGTCCCCTAAAAACTCTGATACCCATTTATAGATACAATATCCTCCCATACAGACTCCTTAAAGGTAAAGGTAAAGGTACCCCTGCCTGAGCGGGCCAGTCTTGACAGACTCTGGGGTTTGTGCGCCCATCTCACATCTATTGGCCGGGGGCCAGCGCTGTCCGAAGACACTTCCGGGTCACGTGGCCAGCGTGACAAAGCTGCATCTGGCGAGCCAGCGCAGCACACGGAACGCCGTTTACCTTCCCGCTGGTAAGCGGTACCTATTTATCTACTTGCACCCGGGGGTGCTTTCGAACTGCTAGATTGGCAGGCGCTGGGACCGAACGGCGGGAGCGCACCCCGCCGCGGGGATTCGAACTGCCGACCTTTCGATCGGCAAGCCCTAGGCGCTGAGGCTTTAACCCACAGCGCCACCCGCGTCCCTTACAATGCGTTTAAAACCAAAATCGCATTTCGGTAGAAACTGTTTCTCAGGCGGCTAGTCCTAGTCTTTATAACCCTGTACCTTCTTCCAGAAGGCAGAAGCTGAAAGAGATCACTTCCGGGGTGCGCACTATCCTGCGCTATCTCTGCAGTTTTCTTATGGCACCTGGAAGCATAGATTTGATCCAAGGTGGGAAGAGTGCACCCAATTATTCTCTCCGCAGTCTTTACAACCCTGGACAGCATTGCTTTTTTCCCTGACCGAGCAGCTCCCAAACCACACACACAAACAAGACTGCTAGGTTGGCAGGAGCTGGGACAGAGCAATGGGAGCTCACCCCGTCACAGGGATTCGAACCGCCAACCTTCTGATCAGCAAGCCCCAGGCTCAGTGGTTTAACCCACAGCGCCACCCAAATGCTGCAGACTCCCTTCTTAGGAGGCTTGCTCCGTCCCCTGGCTCGCTTTGGTGAACCTGATCTGCCCACTCAGCATCTGCTACAAGTAATACGCAAAGGCCAGGCAATTTAGTCTCCTCCCTCTCTCGTAAAATCTCCCTGGTGGCAAAACCTGACTGTACTCTGGCCATGCAAGTCATTAACAGGAAGCATTTCATTCGATACCCAGGAGCATCTTGCTGTTTGGAAACCTGGAAATCCATTCCCAGGCAGTGCAGGCAATACCAGACCTTCCAAGTGTCCTTATTTCGCAGGGACAGTCCTGGATTCACAGAAGCCGTCCCGGTTTTTGCTTTGATCCCAGAATGTCCTGCATTTCCTTTGTTGTTGTTGTTTAGGCGTTCAGTCGTGTCCAACTCTTCGTGGCCCCATGGACCAGAGCACGCCAGGCACTCCTGTCTTCCACTGCCTCCCGCAGTTTGGTCAAACTCATGCTGGTAGCTTCGAGAACACTGTCCAACCATCTCGTCCTCTGTCGTCCCCTTCTCCTTGCGCCCTCCATCTTTCCCAACATCAGGGTCTTTTCCAGGGAGTCTTCTCTTCTCATGAGGTGGCCAAAGTCTTGGAGCCTCAGCTTCACGATCTGTCCTTCCAGTGAGCACTCAGGGCTGATTTCCTTCAGAATGGAGAGGTTTCATCTCCTTGCAGTCCATGGGACTCTCAAGTCTCCTCCAGCACCAGAATTCAAAAGCTTTTCCTTGGGATATCACTATTTTCATCAGAGAAATGTTGGAGGGTAGGGAATTATACGACCCATGAGATAAGGAAACATACAACCTTTAGAAGACGTCTGAAGGCAGCCCTGCCCAGGGAAGTTTTTTAAATGTTTAATGTTTTATTATGATTTTATATTTGTTGGAAACCACTCAAGAGTGGCTGGGGCAGCCCAGTCAGATGGGTGGAGTATTATTATTATTATTATTATTATTATTATTATTATTATTATTAAATAGAATATCCCTATTTTCATTGGAGAAATGTTGGAGGGTATGCAGTACTGAGCTTGGGGAGCAAATGGTCTAACTCACGCAGCGTGCAGAGTTATGCAGAAGCAATGCTTCTGAGTGCTGATTGCTGGAAGCCACAGGAGAGGAGAGTGTTGGAATTGTGCTCTGATTCCCACAAGCAGCTCCGGCAACTCCCTCAGGCGGCAGGATCCACACGGGCTGCAGAACCAGATGTAGATATTATTTAATATCACATACATCTCAAATTCTTAACATTTGCTATATATTCCTCCCTCCCTCCCCTCCAAGACTTCCCCCAACTTGCATTTCTGGTTTGTTTCTCTTTTCACCCGCTTTGCTGTCTCTCAGCAGGAAAAGTTATTAATAACATAACACCAAACCTTAAAAACATAAAAATAAAATTAAATACATCATCTTATTTCACTATCTTCCGAACATTTTCTGATGCTAATAATGTGAATGTTTATTTAAATCCTGACACCAAGTCTATTGCCTTTCTTTGTTTCTGCAAATATAACATGAATGGTTCCCGCTCTTTTTCAAAATCTCTGTTGTCTTTTTCTCTTAGTCTTTCTGTCATTTTTGCCAATTCGGCATAGTTCATCAACTTCTCTTGCCATTGTTCTTTAGTTGGCATTTCTCCAGTCTTCCAATTTTGTGCAATCAACATTCTTGCTGCTGTAGTGGCACTCATAAATAACCAGAACCAGATGTAGATATTCATTCCCATTCCCTTGTTCCTGATGCAGATCTTCATTCACCCATTATTCCCTGGTGGGCAGAGAGGGGGAGACTATTTTGCCATTCGCCTCAGGTGCCAAAATGTCTTGGGCCGGCCCTGGCCACAGGCAATCTGGTTGGCGGCCGCTGTGAGATCAGGATGCTGGACTAGAGGGGTCATTGGCCTAATCCAGGAGGATCTCTCCTTATGTTTTTACGCACTCAGAACCTGCCTGTGGGCTTCCTGTTTGCGCATCTTTTTGAACATGGCAACAACAAGATGTTGAGCTAGATCAAACTCCAGGGCTCTCCTTAAAGGTCAAGGGACCCCTGACCATTAGGTCCAGTCGTGGACGACTCTGGGGTTGCAACGCTCATCTCGCTTTATTGTCCGAGGGAGCTGGCGTACAGCTTCCGGGTCATGTGGCCAGCATGACTAAGCCGCTTCTGGCGAACCAGAAGAGTGCACGGAAACGCCGTTTACCTTCCCGCCGGAGCGGTACCTATTTATCTACTTGCACTTTGACATGCTTTCGAACTGCTAGGTTGGCAGGAGCAAGGACCGAGCAACAGGAGCTCACCCCGTTGCGGGGGATTCAAACTGCCCACCTTCTGATCGGCGAGTCCTAGGCTCTGTGGTTTAACCCACAGCGCCACCCGCCTTCTTATAAAACCATCCTTTCCCAGATGTGGAGCTTTTACCAATGCCCCCCCCCCATTATGGTCTCACCCCCTTCTTTGAAAATCCACCCTTCCCGTTCTGTCGACGCTTTAGGTGTCTAGTGATGAAGACATGAGAAATGAACCAGAGCTTTTATTTCTGAGTTGTTGCTTCGAATGTCAGCTCTTTCTGTGGGTGACTTTTGATGATACTATATTTTAATATGCTTGTTTCCATGATGTTGGCTGTGTGTCCACCATCAAGCATTTTATAATGTTGCAGGAACAACCCCCCCCCCCAATCATTCAGTTTGTACAAACACGACACACACACACACACACACACACACACACACACACCATATGCGACGTTTCTGTTATAAATTCATAGTAAATCAACCATACATCGGATTTACACCGGTCCACTTTTATTTTACTCCATGAAGGAAGGACTATCAAAGGGGGATGGTTTGATACAGGACGGCCATAATCCCTTAACCGTACCAGGACATACACAGGAGCCCTACCCAGTTGGCATGACAACCTTGATGGTCCCAGACAGAAGACCATCCAGGTCACAAAGGACTTGTATATGGGAGTGGATTCAACATGGACTGGAACAAAGGACAATGATCAGATCTTCCCTCTGGGGGCAGGAAACTGCCAACTCCCCTTTGTCCTCTGGAAATGACTCATGGGGAGGGGGAAAAGAGGAACCAGCTGGGTGACAGGACACTCAAGTTACCTCCACAACTCCTCCCTCAACCCCTCCTTTCTGCGATGTAGTTGTGATGTAGTCTTAGGGGTGTAGTTTGGGGGATTAGTAACTAATAAAAGTTGGGGTCGTCTTTTGTTCTGGGCTTCCATTTTGCTTCATCTTGTTGTGGATGGGAGACCTGTCACGACAGTATCCAATAAAGGCCAAGGCTACAGGCTGCTGTTTTGCTCCAAGTTATCCTGGTTGGTGCCTTTGTTTTTGTCCAAGGGAGCCTTCGGATTTTTCCGTTAACAATAACAACCACTCTACAGAATCCTGAAAAATGTAATTTACCATTCATGGAGCTACAAGGTGTGCGGGGAGAGAGATGTGTATCCCACCTTGAGCTCGTTGGAGAAAGGGAGAGATATAAATGCAACAATAAGTAAATAAATGCTCTGCAAGAACTAAGGACATAAGCAAGGCTTAAACGTTGCCCCCAGGCTGCCTCCCCACTTGAAATAAGAAACGTTTTGTTGGGAAGCTTTTTAATCATTTCCTGCTCACCCCACCCCAGATTTTTTTTTGGGGGGGGGGATGTGACACACAATTAACCTCCCATCTCAGCTTATTCCTGATCACCAAAGAGCTAAAGGTGGCACAGGTTGCAATCAATAATAATAATAATAGAATTTATAGACTGCCCTATACCCACAGACCTCACTTCCTGGAGAGTAAGCCAAATTGAGCACAGTAGGATTTATTTCCAGAAAATAAGTATGCTCAGGATTGTGCTGATGAACTGGATTATCCTCATGGTAATAATAATAATAATAATAAATTTTATTTATATCCCGCCCTCCCCAGCCGAAGCCGGGCTCAGGGTGGCTAACAACAATAAAACAGTACAAAGTACAACATAAACAACATTCTAAAATCATTCATTATAAAAATTAATTAATTCAAGCCTCTAGCAACCATTGGGCCAGAGCTCTGCGAAGATTGCCGAGGGAGGGAGTCAGGCTGTGCCCTGGCCAAAGGCCTGGTGGAACAGCTCTGTCTTGCAGGCCCTGCGGAAAGATGTCAAGTCCCGCAGGGCCCTGGTCTCTTGTGACAGAGTGTTCCACCAGATCGGAGCCACAGCCGAAAAAGCCCTGGCTCTAGTTGAGGCCAGCCTAACTTCTCTGTGGCCTGGGACCTTCAAGATGTTTTTATTTGAAGACCGTAGGTTTCTCTGTGGGGCATACCAGGAGAGGCGGTCCCGTAGGTACGAGGGTCCTAGGCCATATAGGGCTTTAAAGGTTAAAACCAGCACCTTAAACCTGATCCTGTACTCCACCGGGAGCCAGTGCAGCTGGTATAGCACCGGGTGAATGTGATCTCGCAGCGAAGACCTCGTAAGGAGTCTCGCCGCGGCATTCTGCACCCGCTGGAGTTTCTGGGTCAGTCTCAAGGGCAGCCCCACGTAGAGCGAGTTACAATAATCCAGTCTGGAGGTGACCGTCGCGTGGATCACAGTGGCTAGGTCAGGGCGAGAGAGGTAAGGAGCCAACTGCTTAGCTTGGCGGAGATGGAAAAATGCCGCCTTTGTTATAGCTGCAATCTGCGCCTCCATGGAAAGGGAGGTGTCGAAGATTACACCCAAACTCTTAACGGACGGTGCTGGCACTAATTGCGCCCCCGCAAGAGATGGGAGTTGCCCCCCCAATCCCATATCGCCCCGTCCCAGCCACAGGACCTCTGTCTTCAAAGGATTTAGCTTCAACCGGCTCCCACGTAACCATCCAGCCACAGCTTCCAAACATCTGGTCAGTGTGTCTGGGGCCGAGTCAGGATGGCCATCCATCAACAGATAGAGTTGGGGTAGAAGTTTATAACATGAAGCTGAAACAAAAAAATAAGGTCTTTTATGTACAGTGGTGCCTCGCAAGACGAAATTAATCCGTTCCGCGAGTCTCTTCGTCTTGCGGTTTTTTCGTCTTGCGAAGCACGGCTATTAGCGGCTATTAACGGCTTAGTGGCTTAGCGGCTTAGCGGCTATTAACGGCTTAGCGGCTTAGCAGCTTTAAGAAAAAGGAAACAAACTCGCAAGAACTAACAAGATGTTTTGTCTTGCGAAGCAAGCCCATAGGGAAATTCGTCTTGCAGAACGACTCAAAAAACGGAAAACTCTTTCGTCTAGCGAGTTTTTCGTCTTGCGAGGCATTCGTCTTGCGGGGCACCACTGTATAATAAATGTTCATAAATGTACCAACCAAGCACGTACATAGATATGTGGACTACACATCTGGAGCAGCACAGGAAGACCGTCCTGAAACCATTTTGACTCCCAAGCTGACCAAATGTTTCTCTGCAAGGAGGGAGGGGATGAGGGAACCTCCCCATAGTCTCAGGAATTGGGTAATCACCATCTCAAAGGAATGGCCAGACTACCAGGAAAGGCAATCAGATAAGGCATTATCAGATAACCTGGCAGACAGGAAAAACTAAAACATTCAAATTTCTGTTGTAGACCGCCTTTTCTGTGATGTAGGTATAATGAAGCAGGAACCCCCCCACCCCAATCATTCTGTTTGTACAAACTTCACACACACTCACACTCACACACTACATACGCCACATTTCTGTTATAAATTCATAGAAAATCAACCATACATCGGATTTGCACTGTTCCATTTTTATTTTACTCCATATGACAAGGACTATCAAAGGGGGGTGGCTTGGCTCTGGTCAGCCATAATCCCTTCACCATCCCAGCACATCCACAGGAGCCCTGCCCAGTTGCTATGTCAACCCTGATGATCCCAGACAGAAGACAATCAGGATCACAAAGAAGTTGCATATGGGAGTGGATTCAACATGGACTGAAACAAAGGACAATGATCAGATCTTCCCTCTGGGGGCAGGAAACTGCAAACTCCCCTTTGTCTCCTGGAAGTGACTCATGGGCAGGGGGAAAGGAAGAACCAGCCAGGTGACAGGACACTCAGGTTACCACCAACTCCTCCCTCAACCCCTCCTTTCTGTAATGTATGCATGATGTTTCTGGGGGTGGGCTTGAGCTAGAGGATGGGAATTTCAAAAGTTTTTATAAGGTCTTGCACACCATCTTTCTGGGTCTTTCCTCTCTCCTGCAAGTGAGGGGAACACCCTGTTTCAACAGTTCAGTAAAGGCCAAGCCTACAGGCTGCTGTTTTGCTCCAAGTTATCCTGGTTGGTGTCTTTGTTTTTGTCCAAGGGAGCCCGCAGATTTTTCCGGTAACATAATGTATGGAGGGGTGGACTTGAGCTCCAGGAAAGGCAATTTAAAATGTCTATATAAGCTCAGGCACACCTTTGTTCTGGGTCCTCCTCCTTTCCTGCGTCTGGGGGGAGCACCCTGTTGCAACAGTTCAATAAAGATCAGGCTTACTAGCTGCTTTGCTTCTCAATATTCTCTGGTTGGCCTCTGTTATTTTCTCCTACTGATGGAGAACCTGCAAAGGACTCTATAAGGGCTCTTGTGTCCCCCATAAGGGAATAAGGGCAGATTTTGTTTACAACAAAACACAGCATGGAGAAAGTCAACAGAGCAAAGTCTTCATCCCTCTCTCCTTGTGGGATGGGTTTGACTGGATAGGAGAGGGTATATTCATTACAATTTATCTCTCTGGGCACCCATGTGTGTGGGCTGAACAGAGTTTCAAACTCCCCTCCTGGGCAGCAAAATTAAAAGCGAAGCAATCAGGCTGCAAAACCTTGTTTTCAGAAAGTGCGGCTACAAAGTAGAGCTTTCCCCTCCTTGCCCCGCTTAACAAAGAATCAGGCAACAGCCTGGGAAGCAAGTATAAAAATATAATTTAATCGCTTACATTCTTGCATTGGTTCACAGCAATGACAGCAGTAAAATCCATGCAGGCAAAATATTTATATTTACAGTATGACCAGCTTCAGGCATGTGCCTGGAACTATAGCAACAACAGGGCACAGCTGCCCTCAGGATCAGGGCCGGATTTAGGCTGGACGAGGCCCTGAGCTCCTGAAGGGAATGGGGCCCTTTATATGTTCAGCTGTCCTTTGTCAACAACCAATTGTCACTGTTTTTTGTGCTGAATATATGCTATCTGGTAATTTTGATGGACCTAACAAGTGTCTGAAGCCATTTTCACATGTTGTTGTGCAACCAATCCATGCAGAATGTAGGCACCCTATATATAGAAATAAGCAAATCAGTGGTATTTTAGGGAGCAGGCGAGCAGGCGGGACCCATTACTTACATCACAGGAGCCTGCACAACACAAAACACTTTTGCTGTATGTAGGTTTTATTATGTTTTAGATCTTATATTTTGGAAATATACATTCAGGGTTTTTTTTTCCTTTAATTTTTTTGGGGGCCCCCAAGAGAGTGGGGCCCTAAGCTATATCTTGTTGAGCTTATACGTAAATCCGGCACTGCTCAGGGCTGGTCAAAGGAAGAGAGAGAGAGGAAGAGGAAGTACTATATGCTCCTTCCTCTCCAGGAGAGAGGAAATGACATCACACAGAGCCCTCTCTAGCAATTGCATTTCTCTGGTCTGAGTATCTGCCTATCAGCAATACAGCTCTGTGGGCATAGCTCCTTCTCATGAGAACTAGCAAGTATATAAATGTAAACAAATGTTGGAAGGTTCAGAACAGGTAAAAAAGAGAACTTCTTCATCCAGCACAAAGTTGAACTATGGAACTCCCTGCCACACTGTTAACGGAGAAATCTGAGGGCTCCCTTGGGCAAAAAACAAGGACACCAGCCAGGAATACCAGAGCAAAACAGCAGCCAGTAGGCTTGGTCTTTACTGAAGACTGTCGCGACAGGACTGCCACCTGCCACCAGGTGAAACAAGGTGGAAGCCCCGAACAAAAGAGAACCCAAACTTTTATTAGCTGCTCATCCCCATGTTACACCCCCCAAGCTACATCACTAATACATCACGGTTACATCATGAAAGGGGAGGTCTGGTGGCAGGAATCTGAGCATCCTGGACCCTGCCCCATGGTTCCCCTTGCCCTCCACCAAACACCCCTCAAGTGTAACAAAAGAGATATTTACAATTCCCTGTTTCCCAGCCAAGTTCATCCCACCCTTTTGTCTTCACCTGGGTTTGTTCTTTCTGGAATGGCTACCTGTCTGGCACTCAGGTATCAGGATGCCAGGGATTATCCCTCAGGCAGAGGGGCTGCTGAGTAGCTGAGCTCACATGTCTAGATGAATTTCTGAAGTTTTCCCTGTGAGCCGGTACATAGATACACTTATCAGTGAATTCTTACATTTGGTGCAGCAGAGGCCCTTTGAATAGATAGGAAGAAACTGCAATGAAGTGTTTCGTGGGGACAAATCACAAAAGTGATTGTGTTGATTTTGGGAGTGGGCTGCATGTGCATGATATCTGCTGGAGGGGCAACCCCCCCAACCCGTACATAAATTCCTGCAACAACAGGAGACAGTGCTGCTCAGCTATCTAGGATTAGACAAATTCATGCCTTCACGACTGAAAAGAGAGAGAGTTATTGCGCTCGGATCCTGATTGCGGGCTTCCCTTGGAGGCATTAGATTAGATGGGACTTGGGCCTGATCCTGCGCGTTCTCCTTCTGCTCTTATAATCTGCGTTTTCCAGAACAAGATTCAAACCGAAACACTGCCAGCCTTTGAGATTTGCACTTCTCCGAATTTTGCAGCCAAGTAACGCGTGTATGAAAAGAAGCTCATTTACTAGGCTAGAGGGTGCATATGAATTTATTTTCGTTATTTGGTTAAAAGCGTTCGTCAACCGTTCAATTTTTTTAAAAAAAATCTCTGTGATGCAAAAATAATGCAAAAAGCAAACATTGCCATTGAAATGAAAAGGCACCCAGACACCAATAAACCAGCAGTAGAAAAACATGTAAAAGGCTCTGAGAGCAAATAAAACCGTCAGTGTCTTATGCTTGAAAAGGATCTATTAGTGAAAATGTGCATTCTGTTAAGGGGAAAGTGCTTTGCAAAAGCATATCAATTAGGCGAGATTGCACACCAAAGCGTGTAGCGTCAGAAATTCTGATGGATTTCCACAAGGGCTTCATAGATGAAAAAAAATCACAAGCTAATGTCAGAATGTGAAGCATTAAACTTACGGTTGAGGGTGGGGGGTGAGAAACAGAGAAATGGACAGGTTCGCTTGGCTCTTCTCCCAAGTAAAACTCCACAAAGGCTGCAGGATGCTGCTCAACAGAAAAGGTCTGTGTTGACCCTCACCCTACATGCTCAATGGGACTTACTCTCCAGAAAGTGTGTTTAGGAGTTAGCCCGAAGATGGAAGGACTAGCAACAAAAGAAGAGCGGCAGATGAAATTATTGGAATAATAATAATAATAATAATAATAATAATAATAATAATAATAATAATAATAATTTATTATTTATACCCCGCCCATCTGGCTGGGTTTCCCCAGCCCCTCTGGGCGGCTTCCAACAAAACACTAAAATACAATAATCTATTAAACATTAAAAGCTCCCCTAAACAGGGCTGCCTTCAGATGTCTTCTAAAAGTCTGGTAGTTGTTGTTCTCTTTGACATCTGGTGGGAGGGCGTTCCACAGGGCGGGTGCCACCACCGAGAAGGCCCTCTGCCTGGTTCCCTGTAACTTGGCTTCTCGCAGCGAGGGAACCGCCAGAAGGCCCTTGGCACGTGACCTCAGTGTCCTGGTAGAACGATGGGGGTGGAGACGCTCCTTCAGATATACTGGACCGAGGCCATTTAGGGCTTTAAAGGTCAGCACCAACCCTTTGAATTGTGCTCGGATTATGCCGAACTGGCAAAATTGACTGGGGAAATACGGAACCAGCAGGACCAGACTTTTCTGAAAGATTGGAATAAATTTATGTTGTATTTGACAGACAACTGCTGACAGGCGACATCATTAGCAGGGTTACAAGAAGTTTTGTAAGGATAAAAGTATCATTTGTTATTAAGAGTGATTTAAAAAATAATGTGGTTTTTTTAAAAGGATTGGATTTGATAAGAAGGAAAGATAATCAAATGCAGGAGCAGGGAATAAGTTTGAAAACCATTAGCCGGTGTGTGGGTGTTTGTGGAGGGAAGTATCAGGCTTATTAGCCAAATGTTGTTTATTTTGTTATACAACACTGTTGTCATTTTGGGAAAAATGTAAAAACCAGTAAAAATAATTCTGTATATATAAAAATGAAAGTTTAGGACAACCTTACAGCACCCTCCTCCAGGCTGAGCCTCCAGGAGTTTTTGTACTTCCCAACATACCTATTTACTACATGGATACTCCATCACCCCTTTCTTCCAAATTCTTCCTAGTTTGCTACCCTTCTGGGATTGTGGGAGCTGGGAAGAAGTCCACCTGTTTCAGCCCAGTTCCTGTGCCTCAGTTTCTCCTCTCCAAGTCCTAAGTAGCTGGTGGGTGTTGCAAATAAACCACCCAGGTGCTCCCAGCTATCCTGCCTTGGTCCGGCTGAATCCCTGCGTGCTTTTCCTATTATTATTATTATTATTATTATTATTATTATTATCAAAAGCGGGGAGCAAGAGAACAAGCTGTCTGCTTGCTGCCTTCGCTCTGCCTGCATCAGGTTGGCTGATGAGATGTATTTAAAATACGGGCTGTGACCGCAGCCACGCTCCGTCTCTTGGTAACTAGGGGTGGGGGAGAGAACATTACATTTCACGGCGCATTATCCCCCAAAATGCTGTCTTTTCCCGCAACCGGTCATGAAATATTTATGAACGTCGGGGGGGGGAGGGGAGCATTCTTTGCGCCGTTCTGACAGCTTTGCATTGAAAACAGGACAGACTTGCTGGGAGGGGGCAAGTTCTCTTGCACAAGCTCCGTTGAATTGAATTGGACCGGGCGAAGGAGAATCTCCCCGGAGGACTGTCTCCTCTTTTGTTTGACGTCGGCCGCCCTTACAGGGAAATTATGTTGTGAAGTATATTTCCATCCATGTGGCCTTCAACCCAGCCCTGACAGCGAGATGCCAAGCAAATGTTCATCATATCCACTGCCTACCCTCTGGGCCACAACTTGCACTGCATGGTTCAGGGAAATGTTTTCTTGAAGTGGTGTCTCCTGCAAAAAAACAAAAACACCTTTGTGTATCAGCTCAGCCTGTGACATGAGCTCCAGGAAGAAACAGGTTGCTTCGCCACATGCACCTCCTGCAACGCACCAGAATTATGATGTCTAGAGCATAAAAGCCATTGTGGTCAGAGTGGTCAGAGTCCTATAGGGGAGCCAGGGGTTTTGGTAGCAACGAGGGATGCGGGTGCCATGTGGTCTAAACCACTGAGCCTCTTGGGCTTGCCGATCAGAAGGTCAGCGGTTTGAATCCCGTGCCAGGGGCAGCTCCTGTTGCTCTGTCCCAGCTCCTGCCAACCTAGCAGTTCGAAAGCACACCGGTGCAAGTAGATAAATAGGTAGCACTGCGACGGGAAGGTAAATGGCATTTCCATGCGCTCTGGCTTCTGTCATGGTGTCCCGTTGCACCAGAAGTGGTTTAGTCCTGCTGGCCACATGACTGGGAAAACTCTCTGTGGACAAACACCTGTTCTCCCGGTGTGAAAGCGAGATGAGCACCACAACCCCATGGTCGCCTTTGACTGGACTTAACCGTCCAGGGGTCCTTTACCTTTACCTTGGCAATGAGATTCCATCATCTTGATCTGGCAATCTCCATTCAGATGAGTGTCCCTCAAATTGCATGTCCCCATAGGAAAGGCATGGTGCAATGTGATATGATAGCCGTTTTAGAGCGTGGTGCTGATGACGCCAAGGTTGCAGGTTCAATCCCCGTATGGGATGGCTGCATATTCCTAGACTGCTCTGGTCAGACCTCACCTGGAGTACTGTGTCCAGTTCTGGGCACCACAGTTCAAGAAGGACACTGACAAACTGGAACGTGTCCAGAGGAGGGCAACCAAAATGGTCAAAGGCCTGGAAACGATGCCTTATGAGGAACGGCTAAGGGAGCTGGGCATGTTTAGCCTGGAGGTTAAGGGGTGATATGATAGCCATGTTCAAATATATAAAAGGATGTCACATAGAGGAGGGAGAAATGTTGTTTTCTGCTGCTCCAGAGAAGCGGACACGGAGCAATGGATCCAAACTACAAGAAAGAAGATTCCACCTAAAGATTAGGAAGAACTTCCTGACAGTAAGAGCTGTTTGACAGTGGAATTTGCTGCCAAGGAGTGTGGTGGAGTCTCCTACTTTGGAGGTCTTTAAGCAGAGGCTTGACAACCATATGTCAGGAGTGCTCTGATGGTGTTTCCTGCTTGGCAGGGGGTTGGACTCGATGGCCCTTGTGGTCTCTTCCAACTCTAGGATTCTATGATTCTATGACTCTAGACGGTCCCTTCCAACTCTACAAGTCTTTGATTCTATGATTCTGTCGTTCACATATCTGAAGGGCTGTCACATGGAAGATGGAGCGAGCTTGTTTCCTGATGCTCCAGAGGAACCAATGGATTCAAGTTAAAAGAAGGGAGATTTTGGCAAAACACTAGGAAGAACTATCTGATGGCAAGAGCTGTTTGACTGTGGAACAGAAGGTGGTGGACCCTCCGTCATGGGAGAGGTTGGGTGGTCATCTGTCAGGAATTCTTGATCTGTGATTCCTGCTTTGCAGGGGTTGGACTAGATGACCCCCACGGGTCCCTTGTTGTTCTTTGTTGTTGTTTAGTTGTGTCCGCCTCTTCGTGACCCCCTGGACCAGAGCACGCCAGGCACTCCTGTCTTCCACTGCCTCCCGCAGTTTGGTCAAATGGGTCCCTTAAAGGGTAAAGGTAAAGGGACCCCTGGCCATTAGGTCCAGTCGTGGACGACTCTGGGGTTGCGACGCCCATCTCGCTTTATTGGCCGAGGGAGCCGGCGTACAGCTTCCGGGTCACGTGGCCAGCATGACTAATCCACTTCTGGCGAACCAGAGCAACGCATGGAAACACCGTTTACCTTCCCGCTGGTAAGCGGTACCTATTTATCTACTTGCGCTTTGACATGCTTTCGAACTGCTAGGTTGGCAGGAGCAGGGACCGAGCAATGGGAGCTCACCCCGTCGCGGGGATTTGAACCACCAACCTTCTGATCAGCAAGTCCTAGGCTCTGTGGTTTAACCCACAGCGCCACCTGCATCCCATATGGGTCCCTTACAACTCTACAATTCTGTGATTTTATGAACGACTCAATAGGCCATCAGAAAAGAGGGCTAAGGCTGACACATGGAACTGTTTGATATAGCTCACTGCCAGAACATCTGCACCCACCCCCTGTTCAGACCCAGATAGGGCTGAGTAAAACACGAATCCAAAACCTGGATAGTAGCAGCCAATCAGTGTAGATAATACTGAGACCACTTCTTCTGTTTATGATGTGCAGGGGCAGAGAATTCATTAGAAAGCGTCAAGGAGAAGGAGGAGGAGAAAAAGGGAAGAAATCCAAGCCTGTCTGAGATGGGATTTCCCTTTTACCCTCCGGGAGAAAAACAGTCCTTTAAATACTTAATTAAACTAAACTAAATACTTAATTAATTGAAGTGCTGCATAGGCAGTAAAGGCTGCCCTACTGGAAAAAATACCTCATCAGCAAGACGTGGCTACCTGGTGTATTCTCTCTCTTGCTGGGAAAAGGATGACAGAGCTGTGTGCTTTGGAGTAGTTATTGTGTCTTGGGTTTGCTGATCAGAAGGTCGGCGGTTCGTGGAAGACACAAGATCTACCCACCCGGGAAGAATGGCGGATGAAGCTGATGGACTACATGGAATTGGCGGAAATGACTGGCAGAATCCGAGACCAGGGAGAAGAGTTGATGGAAGAAGATTGGAAAAAATTTAAAGTATATTTACAGAAACATTGCAAAATTAATGAATGTTAGAAGGATGCTGGAATGAAGTTATATGGCTTTAGCAGAAATGTTATAAAGAATTAAGTAAAAATAGATTGTTAATGGACCAAAGTGGAAAATTTAAGGTTAGACTGTCTTAAGTTAAATTTTAGAACGAAAATTGAGAAAGATGGAAAGGACTTGCTGAAATAGCTAATTGAACTAGAATACAAAAAAGGGAGGTGTGAGGAGGTCGATGAAACAAGTATATGAAAGGTAAAGACATGGAAAGGTTGGATGTATTTTTAAATGTTTTTGTTCTTTTTTCTTCGTTGTTTTACTGTATTGTTTTTTTCTTTTTTCTTTTTCTTTTTTGTTTTTTATATATTGTAAGGTATTGTTTTGTTTAATTTTCTATTGTTCTTTTTCTTTTTCTGTAACCTTCAAACCCTTAATAAATATCATTTTTTTAAAAAACGGTCGGCGGTTCGAATCCCCGCAATGGTGG
Source organism: Podarcis vaucheri (assembly GCF_965113315.1). Classification (NCBI taxonomy): domain Eukaryota; kingdom Metazoa; phylum Chordata; class Lepidosauria; order Squamata; family Lacertidae; genus Podarcis; species Podarcis vaucheri. Next base: position 3,904,236 of record NC_138761.1, read on the forward strand.
TGAGCTCCCGTTGCTCTGTCCCAGCTCCTGCCAACCTAGCAGTTCGAAAGCATACCAGTGCAAGTAGATAAATAGGTACCTCTGCAGTGGGAAGATAAATGGCGTTTCCATGCGCTCTGACTTTAGTCATGGTGTTCCGTTGTGCCAGAAGTGGTTTAGTCCTGCTGGCCACATGACCCGGAAAACTGTCTGTGGATAAACGCCGGCTTCCTCAACCTGAAAAGCGAGATGAGCACCGCAACCCCAGAGTTGCCTTTGACTGGACTTAACCATCTGGGGTCCTTTATCTTTTTTTTAACCTTTATTGCTGAATTAGTTCATCCTTACAGCCTCGTAGGGATGCGGGTGGCACTGTGGGTTAAACCACAGAGCCTAGGGCTTGCCGATCAGAAGGTAAGTGGTTCGAATCCCCGCGACGGGGTGAGCTCCCATTGCTCAGTCCCTGCTCCTGCCAACCTAGCAGTTCGAAAGCACGTCCAAGTGCAAGTAGATAAATAGGTACCGCTCCGGTGGGAAGGTAAACGGTCTTTCCATGCGCTGCTCTGGTTCGCCAGAAGCAGCTTAGTCCTGCTGGCCACATGACCCGGAAGCTGTACGCCGGCTCCCTCCGCCAATAAAGCAAGATGAGCGCCGTAACCCCAGAGTCAATCACGACTGGACCTAATGGTCAGGGGTCCCTTTACCTTTACAGCCTCATAGAGTAGGTGGAACAGGAAACTCTCAGGGTTGCAGGTTTGAGTCCCAAGTTGGAAAAAAAGATTGCTGCATTACAGGGGGTTGAACTAGATGACCCTCAGGGTTTCTCCCAGCTCTACGATTCCTTTATTCTTCCCAGAGTCTTGGCACGGGTGGCGATGTGTTAGTCATGCCAGCGATTCAACATCACTCTTAGCCCACTGGTGCAGTGGAGCGGGGCCAGGCAGGGACAAAGCGTTGACTCTCATTTCCCAGCAGCTGTTTGTCAAACCTCAGGATGCTGAATAAATAAAATTTTCTCGGAGAGGAACCTGTCGAAGATGCTGAGCAGAGGAAGCAACAGGTTAAACTGGCATCTGGGAGGACTAAAGGTTAAATTGCCACTTTCATTTTGAAATTATGACGGCCACCCAAGATGTCAACAAGCCCAAGAATTGCTTCGCAAGCTTTTGAGTAAACCAGAGCTCTTCACCAGGCTAGTCTTTAAGCGAACTAGTGAATGCAATGTAGGGAAGCTCTTGTTTATTGCACATAAGACTTTGCCAACAGGCGACAACTGTACGCTGGGGACTACAACTCCCATCATTCCCAGCCAGGACAGGTGAGCTGCAGAGCTGAAGCTTGGATACACGGTGCGAGGCAGCGGTGCGGCAGGTGGTGGTGCTGCGGTCAGCTCAGCGGGATCCCACCTTCGTCGCCAGTGAAATATACTCGGAGTCGAGTGTGGATTTCATGCTCTTTATTCAGCTGATAGTGGTGAGGAGGAATGGAAGTTCCCCCAAAGTGTCTGCTTTATATACATTATTTACACAATGCCCCCACATGATTGGCTAATTCCAGGATTCTCCTGTAGGCCAATCAGGTTGCGGATTCACTTCCCACCTGGAGCTGGATTGGGTGGCTCCTGTGGACCAATCAGACTGCTGCATTCTGGACCCAATTGTTCTAGGACCAATCAGACTGCTGCATTCTGGACCCTATTGTTCTAGGGCCAATCAGACTGCTGCATTCTGGACCCTATTGTTCTAGGACCAATCAGACTGCTGCATTCTGGACCCAATTGTTCTAGGGCCAATCAGACTGCTGCATTCTGGACCCTATTGTTCTAGGGCCAATCAGACTGCTGCATTCTGGACCCTATTGTTCTAGGACCAATCAGACTGCTGCATTCTGGACCCAATTGTTCTAGGACCAATCAGACTGCTACATTCTGGACCCTATTGTTCTAGGACCAATCAGACTGCTGCATTCTGGACCCTATTGTTCTAGGACCAATCAGACTGCTGCATTCTGAATCCTATTGTTCTAGGACCAATCAGACTGCTGTATTCTGGATCCCATTCAACTCAGTACATAATGGTTGAAGGCAATAATTGCAGTTCAAAGCATTTGAAGGCTGTCACATTGACAAAGGCTGCTTAGGAGGAGTGTAGTCAAAGTGTTGTGTGGCTGTGGGGATTGCCTTCCTATTTCCTTAACGAAACTTCAAAAGGGGGTTAGCCAAATTCATGGGAATAAGGCTATCCAATCATCAGCTACTAGCTATTGCAGATATTAATATTGTGCAGTCTGAAGTGACTGGAAACAGAATCACTGACTCCTTTTGGAAGAAACCATCGTCTGGACCCATAGAAATATTGTTCAAACTTTTACTTGCGGGACAAGTATCAAAACAAAATCAAAACCTCACATGAAAAATCCAAAATTATCCATACAATATCTTGTGCTGTCCAGCATAAGTTCAACATCTTAGAAAATATGAAATAACCCAAACAGACCTATAACATTACGCCTGGCGCTTTTGAGAGCTTCATTTACATCTTCTCTCCACAGAGTCTTGAGACAGAAGACTCAAAGGCAGGGGTCAGCAAACTTTTTCAGCAGGGCGCTGGTCCCCTGTCCCTCAGACCTTGTGGGGGGCCTGACTATATTTTTTTGGGGGGGGAATGAACGAATTCCTATGCCCCACAAATAACCCGGAGATGCATTTTAAATAAAAACGCACATTCTACTCATGTAAGGTAAAGGTAAAAGGACCCCTGACCATCAGGTCCAGTCACGAACGACTCTGGGGTTGCGGCGCTCATCTCGCTTCATTGGCTGAGGGAGCCGGCGTACAGCTTCCGGGTCGTGTGGCCAGCATGACTAAGCTGCTTCTGGCGAACCAGAGCAGCGCACGGAAACGCCGTTTACCTTCCCACCGGAGCGGTACCTATTTATCTACTTGCACTTTGACGTGCCTTCGAACTGCTAGGTTGGAAGGAGGAGGGACCGAGCAACGGGAACTTACCCTGTCGCGGGGATTCGAACCGCTGAACTTCTGATCAGCAAGTCCTAGGCTCTGTGGCTTAACCCACAACGCCACCCGTGTCCCTCTACTCATGTAAAAACATGCTAATTCCCGGACCATCCACGGGCCGCATTTAGAAGGCGATTGTGCCTGATCCGGCCCCCGGCCTTAGTTTGCCTGCCCATGCACAAAGGCGACTCCAAGGCAAATTTGCAACCAAATACCTTTGCCACCTGAACTAAGGTTACAAAACCCACCTGTTAGCCAGCAGGAAGCAACAATAGTTAACTGTCAACGAGTTAAACTCAGAGAGCACTCTTCTTGTTGTTCTTCAGCTTCAATGGAATCTCCCCACGCTAAACCTTTCCACCAATACACATTGAGCCATTCCCATTTCAGTGTCAATTAGAGCAATTATACTTAACACTAGCCACAAGGGTAGGGCCGGCCCACCCATGAGGCAAGGTGAGGCGACCATTTCAGGCAGCAGGAACCACAGGGCAACAGATCCCGATGGAGATCTTTATTCCCGATGTAGATCTTCACCCATCCCTTCTTCCCCGGTGGGGAGGGGAGGTTGCCATATTTTTTGGCTGGCCTCAGGTGTCAAAATGTCTTGGGCAGGTCCTGCGCGACAGCTATGTTTTCCTTCCGTTGTCCAAGGCAGTCTGCTCCTAAGTACCAGTTGCTGGGAATCACAAGGTGAAAGAGGGCTGCTCCTGTGTTCGAATCCTGCACGCTGGCTTCCCATAATGGCCACCTGGTCTGGCCACTGTGAAAACAGGATTCTGGACTAAATGGGCCCTTGGTCTGGTCCAAAAGGCCTCTTCATCTTCACTTACACTCAGATGATTTCAGACTTCGTTGAAGCCTCTGCTAATGCAAGTGTGGGCTTTCTTTGGACCTGTAAGATGTCTTATCTTTCAAGTTACAGATAGGTAGCCGTGTTGGTCTGCCTTAGTCAAAATAAAAAAATTCCTTCCAGTAGCACCTTAAAGACCAACTAAGTTAGTTCTTGGTATGAGCTTTCGTGTGCATGCACACTTGGTATCTGAAGAAGTGTGCATGCACACGAAAGCTCATACCAAGAACTAACTTAGTTGGTCTTTAAGGTGCTACTGGAAGGAATTTTTTTATTTTATCTTTCAAGCTTATCATAGACCCTTGCACATTTACAATTCCCAGAATCTGCTTGGAACTATTATTTTGTTTATTCATTTATTGGTGTATAATATGCCTGTTTATTGGCTTCTCTCTGCATTTTTTTGCAGTTAAAGAGAATTGTGGGGGCTTTTAGCCCTTTTTTATTGCTCCCCATTAAATTTTTTTCCACATTTGCTAAAAATTAGGAGTTGCAGCAATTGTTGTTTTAATGACCTAGATTTACACTCATAACCATTTTACGGTGTTGAGCAGCACAAATTGTCAATATTGTCATGTACAAATTTCCTTGACTTGATGCACCATTCTTCCTTTATTGGGTTTTAGGAATTGTTTTGCCCCTCTGTTCTGCCAACACAATTATTTCCCTCGGCCTCCAATTAGGTGATGCCTCCGATCTTTCTCTCTCTCTTTTTTTTTAAGGGGGTTGAATCTATGAGTAATCCTGAAAACTCAGAGTGGTGGAATGAGAGACAGGGAACATGGAACACAATTTACAAAATTAAAATATATTGGGGGGGGGGAGTGGATAGAAATTCATTCTTTTCTCTCTCGAATTTGGAGTCACTGCAAGAAATGGTTATTTGTTGAATTTATACCCCCACCCTCCCGCCACATGGAGTCCAGGGTGGCAGACAGATAGACAATGAAATAAACAGAGCAAAAACATCCTGGCTGAAATTATCAATTTGTCTCTTGGCACGGGGACATTCCCAGGGGAGCTGAAGGAAGCAGTGGTGTGTCCGCTCTTAAAGAAAACTTCATTAGATCCCTTAGATCTATCCAATTACCGCCCAGTTTCGAATCTTCTGTATCTGGGTAAGGTAATTGAGAGAGCGGTTGCTGAACAGCTTGGTAGGTTTCTGGAGGAAACATCGGGTTTAGATCCATTTCAGTCCAGTTTCCATCCTGGTTTTGGGACCGAAACGGCTCTGGTCACCCTAACAGATGATCTCCGTAGACAACTGGATCAAGGCGGGTCAGGACTGCTGGTCCTTTTAGTCAGCAGCCTTTGACATGGTCGATCATGATCTTCTGGACCATCGCCTCGCAGACGTGGGGATACAGGGCGTAGCCCGTAACTGGCTGTGCACTTTTATCTCTGGTCGGGGACAGAGGGTGGTGCTAGGGAGGGAGATGTCGTCGCACCACTCCTTGGTGTGTGGAGTGCTGCAGGGCGCAATCCTCTCCCCAATGCTTTTTAACATCTTTATGCGCCCCCTCGCCCAGATTGTCCAGAGCTTTGGGCTGGGTTGTCACCAATATGCTGATGACACTCAGCTCTATCTGCTGATGGATGGCCACACCGACTCAGCCCCAGACACACTGACCAGATACTTGGAAGCTGTGGCTGGATGGTTGCGTGGGAACCAGTTGAAACTAAATCCTTCAAAGACAGAGGTCCTATGGCTGGGTCAGGATGGCATGGGGATGAGGGACCAACTCCCTTCTCTTGCGGGGGCCCAATTAGTGCCATTGCCTTCCGTTAGGAGTTTGGGTGTAATCCTTGACGCCTCCCTTTCCACGGAGGCGCAGGTTACAGCAACAGCCAAGGCGGCATTTTTCCACCTTTGCCGCATTAAGCAGTTGGTCCCTTACCTTTCCCGCCCCGACCTGGCCACAGTGATCCATGCGACGGTCACCTCCAGGCTTGACTACTGTAATTCGCTCTACACGGGGCTGCCCTTGAAACTGTCCCAGAAACTCCAACGGGTCCCAACAGGGACCTCACGGGGTCCCTGCCATGGGAGCATATTCACCCAGTACTTTACCAGTTGCACTGGCTCCTGGTGGAGTATAGGGTCAAGTTTAAGGTGCTGGTTTTGACCTTTAATGCCCATCCCTAAGCCCCTGTATATAACAGACGCGGGTGGTGCTGTGGTCTAAACCACCGAGCCTCTTGGGCTTGCTGATCGGAAGGTCGGCAGTTCGAATCCTGGTGACGGGGTAAGCTCCCTTTGCTCTGTCCCAGTTTCTGCCAACCTGGCAGTTCGAAAGCACACCAGTGCAAGTAGAAAGAGAGGTACCACTGTGGCAGGAAGGTAAACGGCGTTTCTGTGCGCTCTGGTTTCCATCGCGGTGTTCTGTTGTGCCAGAAGCAGCTTAGTCCTGCTGGGCACATGACCCAGAAAGCTGTCTGTGGACAAAGTCTGGCTCCCTCAGCCTGAATTGCGAGATACCATAGTCGCCTTTGACTGCACTTAACCTTCCAGGAATCCTTTACCTTTATTTTTTACCTATAACAGTTCAGTTTGGATTGGGAAAGATTTAAGCAACCTCCACTGTAGCTGCCACAGGGAAGGAAAACATGATTCTAGCACAACCACTCTAAATATTGCCATAAGCACTGAGTACAGCCGTCCCTGGACCTCACATACACTGTGTGGGCTTATGTCTTTAGCTCCTTCATCCAAGCAATGGACCAAATGTGGAACTGCACAGCTGACCGGCCCCTTGCCTCACAAACTCCATTGTTGAATATCATTATCACACCTCATTTTGCTGCCGGCTGCAGATCCACGAATGGTATTCAGGAGAGATGGATTTAAGGAATTAGAAATCTAGGAAATGAAGGAGACTCACACACAGAAGCGTAATATCATTTGGGGGTTAATTGTCCGCGGCCGAAGCATTTGGGACGGCAGCGGGTCATAAACTCTGCCTGAGTCACTGATGCGACCCTCTGGCTCAAAACAAGGAGGGGGAGGCCACTGGCGTTTTCGGGTTGCGGCAGTATTTTATTTAAAATTCAGCAGATAACAGAACCGCTCTCCTTCAAACGGCAGAATCCCGCTCCCGGGAGAGCAGGTAGTGTTGCTGTGAGTATATGGCCTTTATTTTGGGGTTTAAAAAGCTGCCTGAGCATCCCTAGATCAGAGTCATAGAATTGTAGGGTTGGGAGAGATCTCCAAAGGTCCTCTAGTCTAGCCCCTCGCAGTGCAGGAACCACAGCTAAAGAATCCCTGGGCAGGTTGGTACCCAACTCTTCCAAGGAAGGAGGGTCCACCACCTTTGAAAGGAGTCCCTTCTACTGTTGATCAGCTGCTACCATCAGGAAACTCTTCCTAATGTTTAGTTAGAATCTCTTTCCTTTCGCCATGTTAATGCCTCTATCCCAGGTGAGGACCTGGCCTGGAAAGAAATCTTAGCCTGTGCTACCCCACTGACCTCCAGTCTTCCCTTCAACACTCCAAACAATCAAAATCTGGCCATTTATTAATTTCTAGGGTTTGGGGGAGGGGTCCTCCACTCCAAATCTATAACAGTACAGTGGACGCTCGGGTTGAGAACGTGATCCGTGTGGGAAGCACGATCGCAACCCCCAGTGCTGCATCTGCGCACGCGCGGGTTGCAATTCGGCGCTTCTGCGCATGAGCAAAGCATGATTTAGCACTTCTGCGCACACACAGCAGCCCGTACGGTCGCCACACGAGTGACAGCCGTGTGGACGTGGCGCAAGCGGTGCCCACACTGCGTGTGCGCCCTCCGCCTCTCTACAGCTGGGGGGAGGTAGCAGGCCATCTTGTCACCACCCCCAACCAGTCCTGGGGCACCCTCCCTCTGCCCCCCCCTTTGTACGCCCCTGGGTGTGAGGGAATATTGTCTTTTCCTTCACAAATCCTGTCTTAAGGGCACATTTAAGATATGAATAGGGTGTGAGCCTGTGACCTGGCTCAGGAACTAAGTATTTATCACTACAAAAGACTGGCCAGGCTCCCCAGGCAATCCAATCAAGTGACCATTAAACAGGTAGCCTGTCAGACGAGATAAACAACGCACTCAGATTTTTGCTGTAGACCGCCTTTTCTTTGATGTGGGTATGATGTATCTGGGGGGTGGTCTTAGGTTACACCCCTTCTGTGATGGCTTACTAGCTGCTTTGCTTCTCAATATGCTCTGGTTGGCCTCTGTTATATTCTCCTACCGATAGGGAACCTACGTAAGGACTCTATATGGGCTCTTGGATACCCCATAAGGGAAAAAAGGCCAGATTTTTGTTCACAACAGGTGCAAGGGAAAGGTAGGTGTCTTGGGAGATGCGAAGGTCTTCAGAAAAAGGAGCCTTCAAAACAGAGGTCTAGAATCTCTTTGAACCAACACCTTGAACTTACCTCAGTAGCTGGTTGGCAGTCCGTGCCATTGACTCCCTGAGCTTTCCACATAAAAACCACCGTATCAGACCACATGGGCTCCTTGCGAGCTTGCCTTGCGCGCTTGATAAGAGACATTTACAGCGCCTCATCATTTCTGAGTCCGGCCAAATTCCCACTGCGGTGATTGATGTGAGAATCAGCGCTCCAATCACACACCCACTTCTTTGATTGCACATCGCATCCATCCCAGACTCATCGCTTCCCATAAACTCCTGAGCCCGTCTCCAAAACAAAGGCAGTTTCTCCCCCTCTTCCTCCTGCTATCATCTGCCCATCACCCATTGCCCTAATCAAGTTGTAAATTAATCCCCCAACTCTGGCTAAGAGATTTCTGACCAGAGAGATATTTTTAGCCTTTCCTTTCAGGACACAGCTCGGTATCTTTGTTGTCGCTTTTAAGGGAGAAAAGAAGAAAATGCTTGAGTGGCGTTAAAGGACTGATGGTGCTTGATTCCTAATCAGACATGAGGAATGGCTTTTATTCTGACTTGTCTCCCACAAGCCCTCTTCTCAGAAGTTGCTTAAATGATTGCTAAGGGGCTGCAAAGATATGTCTGTGCAGGAAATTTTGCAAGTTGGCTCTCTCCAGATGGCGTGGGCATTTCCAGATCCATGGGATCATAGAACTGTAGCGCTGGAGAGGGACCCGAGAGTCATCTAGTCCAACCCCCCCTGCAACACATCTACATTGGATAAGTTTGCATTATTGTGGTCTGAGGATGTGGACAAACTGCGTCAAGAAGTGCAGCCGGCCACCTCTTCGCTTGACCTCTGTCCATCATGGCTTCTTAGAGCTAGCCATAGTGGCCGGATTGGGCGCAACCAGAGAGTAAGCAATGCTTCACTGGAAGAGGATGAAGTGCCGTCCCCTTTGAAGAAGGTGGTGGTGTAGCAGGAACCCCCCCACCCCAATCATTCTGTTTGCACAAACTTCACACACACTCACACTCACACACTACATACGCCACATTTCTGTTATAAATTCATAGAAAATCAACCATACATCGGATTTGCACTGTTCCATTTTTTTTACTCCATGTGACAAGAACTATCAAAGGGGGGTGGCTTGGTTTCTGGTCAGCCATAATCCCTTCACCATCCCAGCACATCCACAGGAGCCCTGCCCAGTTGCTATGTCAACCCTGATAATCCCAGACAGAAGACAATCAAAATCACAAAGAACAGTGGATTCACCACAGACTGAAACAAAGGACAATGATCAGATCTTCCCTCTGGGGGCAGGAAACTGCAAACTCCCCATTGTCATCTGGAAAGTACTCATGGGGAGGGGGAAAGGAGGAACCAGCTGGGTGACAGGACACTCAGGTTACCACCACAACTCCTCCCTCAACCCCTCCTTTCTGTAATGTATGCATGATGTCAACCCCTCCTTTCTGAAATGTATGCATGATGTTTCTGGGGGTGGGCTTGACCTAGAGGAGGGGAATTTCAAAAGCTTTTATAAGGCCTTGCACACCATCTTTCTGGGTCTTTCCTCTCTCTTGCAAGTGAAGGGAATACCCTGTTGCAACAGTTCAATAAAGGCCAAGCCTACAGGCTGCTGTTTTGCTCCAAGTTATCCTGGTTGGTGTCTTTACTTTTTGTCCAAGGGAGCCCTCAGATTTTTCCGTTAACAGTGGTGTGTCACTTCCTTAAGAAGTCCATGAAGGAGAGTGTGTTGGGGGTAACCCAAGAAACGTGGTCCAGGTCCAGTCCAGAATCCGAACGTTCCGCGAGGAGTCAGTCCGACAGGGCCAAGGCAGGACATGAGGCAGGAATCCAGGCAAGGACAGGTACAGGATCTCAGGCAGGATCTAGCATACAGCAACATTGCTCCCGCAACCTGGGGCAGGGTCCAACAGCCTTTTATCTCTGTCGGGGTAACGGCCGGTCCTGATCCCCCAGCAACTCACCTCTCTGTTTCGCCCAAAGGTGAGCACTCCTCCTGCGAGTACTCAGGTCTCTCCTTCTCTCAGACTTCAGTCTCTGCATCTCAGGAGACGCCGGTGGGTTACTAGACCCAGAGGCCGCCTCAGCCTCCCCTGACCCAACCGGTAGTGGAGCAGCTATAAGCGATGGCCCAGCTGGAGGCAACGAGGTCATCCCCGCCTCTGAAGCCAGGGCAGGATCAGGCCCCTGACTTGGCCCAGCTGGTGCTTGTTGCAGGGGAACCTGTGCAGACTGGGACTCTTCAGGATCAGGCCCCAGACTTGGTTCGGGTGCTGCCTGATGCAAAGGATCCGGTGAAGAATGAGACTCCTCTGGCTCCGAGCCCGAGTCCAAGGCCATCACAGAAAGGGCCACACTGGCTATGCTCTGCACCGCCACAATTGGAGGCAGCAACACATCTGAATCCCAGTTCCTGGAAACCACAGGAGGGAATAGAGTGTTGCTCCTGTGTTCAAATCCTGCTTGCGGGTTCCCCATAATGGGCTTCTGGCTGGCCACTGTGAGAACAGGATGTGGGACTACTCTGTGAACTGCCCTGAGAGCTTCGGATGAAGGACAGTACACAAAATAAAACTCTGTGATGTCTTCTTCTTCTTTGGCGATCACTTGTAGCCAAGTAAGATGGTCTTCCATGAACACAGTCTTAACAGGGACTCCGTAAGTGGCAGTGGAGGCCAATTCTGGCCCCACACGTCCTTTCACAGTGGGGACATTGGTTTCCAGGAGCGGGAGTTGATCTCGGTGTGGATTTGCAAAGCGTGCCTTCCTCTTAGCACGTTTCTCCCTCGCGTCCTGAGTTCGAGTGTCTTCAAAGCCCATGACACCTTTGGTCAAGGCTGTTCTCCAACTGGAGCGCTCGCAGGCCAGTGTTTCCCAATTGTCGGTGTTTATACTACATTCTTTTAGATTTGCCTTGAGACAGTCTTTAAACCTCTTTTGTGGACCACCAGCATTACTCTTTCAGGGAAACCTCAAAGTCAGTACTTCCCATGGCACCCAGTCTAACTGATCTTCAGGTGCCTAGTAAAAACATTTTACTGTCATGAGTGTTTGAGGGCTCTGCTTTTTAGTGCCTCTCAGCAGCTTGTAGAATTTAAAAGGGCCTGGGGGCCTTGTTGCTACTGAACTGCTTTTGTTTCCCCTTTTTATTTTGCTGTTTTAATTGTTTTGCCATTGGTGGTTCTTAAAACAAGCTGTGAATTGCTTTGAGAGTTGTCTGTTGAAAGGCAGGATGGAGTTCTTTTTTAAAAAATACAGCTGTAGCCCTAAGCACACTTTTTTATATATATAATATTTTATTAGGTTTTGACAGTAGAAAAGTTTAGAAAACACAAAAGGCAACTGCAAAACAAATACAAAATACAAAAGCACAAAAATACAAAATACAAAAATACAAACATTAAACACAAAAAGAAGAAAAAACACATATAGAAGAAAAACAAAATTTCTCTCTTTCTTAATCTCTCCACTTTAAATTGACTTATTTTCCTGACTTCCTCGCGTCTCCCATTATTGTATCCCTTTTAAATTTAGTTCAGCAAATTCCTGATCTATTAATTTATCTATTATTAGTCCCCTTATACTTTTTACCTTGTTGCTAGAGCCCCTTCAATTCATTTCAATGTCGTCAACATTCAAAAATTTTACAATGTTTCTGCAAATAAATTTTAAATTTCCTCCAATCTTCTTCCACCGACTCTTCTCATAGAATCATAGAATCATAGAATCATAGAGTTGGAAGAGACCACAAGGGCCATCGAGTCCAACCCCCTGCCAAGCAGGAAACACCATCAGAGCACTCCTGACATATGGTTGTCAAGCCTCTGCTTAAAGACCTCCAAAGTAGGAGACTCCACCACACTCCTTGGCAGCAAATTCCACTGTCAAACAGCTCTTACTGTCAGGAAGTTCTTCCTAATGTTTAGGTGGAATCTTCTTTCTTGTAGTTTGGATCCATTGCTCCGTGTCCGCTTCTCCGGAGCAGCAGAAAACAACCTTTCTCCCTCCTCTATGTGACATCCTTTTATATATTTGAACATGGCTATCATATCACCCCTTAACCTCCTCTTCTCCAGGCTAAACATGCCCAGCTCCCTTAGCCGTTCCTCATAAGGCATCGTTTCCAGGCCTTTGACCATTTTGATTGCCCTCCTCTGGACACGTTCCAGTTTGTCAGTGTCCTTCTTGAATTGTGGTGCCCAGAACTGGACACAGTACTCCAGGTGAGGTCTGACCAGAGCAGAATACAGTGGCACTATTACTTCCCTTGATCTAGATGCTATACTCCTATTGATGCAGCCCAGAATTGCATTGGCTTTTTTAGCTGCCGCGTCACACTGTTGGCTCATGTCAAGTTTGTGGTCAACCAAGACTCCTAGATCCTTTTCACATGTACTGCTCTCAAGCCAGGTGTCACCCATCTTGTATTTGTGCCTCTCATTTTTTTTGCCCAAGTGCAATACTTTACATTTCTCCCTGTTAAAATTCATCTTGTTTGTTTTGGCCCAGTTCTCTAATCTGTCAAGGTCGTTTTGAAGTGTGATCCTGTCCTCTGGGGTGTTAGCCACCCCTCCCAGTTTGGTGTCATCTGCAAATTTGATCAGGATGCCCTTGAGTCCATCATCCAAGTCGTTGATAAAGATGTTGAATAAGACCGGGCCCAAGACAGAACCCTGTGGCACCCCACTAGTCACTCTTCTCCACTCTTCTCCCTGGTCTCGGATTCTGCCAGTCATTTCCGCCATCTCCATATAGTCTATTAGTTGCATCTGCCATTCTTCCAAGATGGGTAGGTCTTGCTGCTGCTGTAGCGTACATAAAGAAAATTCTATCCTTTAACACCAATTGGCCAACAATGCCCAGGAGGAAGGCCTCTGGTTTCAGCCCTAAGCACACTTTTGTGCACTGTGGAGAGTAAGGCTTGTTGAGTAAAGAGGAGTTTACTTCTAAGGAAACATGCAGAGGACAGAGGCAAGAAAGTACTTCTTTCCACAAGGGCCAACATTGATGCCAAAATCCAGCACTGCCTGAGCTCTGCGAGTGCGGCTTTCTCCCGATTGAAGTCCAGAGTGTTTGAGGACATTCGCAGGGAAACCAAAATGCTTGTTTACAAAGCTACTGTACTATCAACCTTACAATATTCTTGTGAAACATGGACCACTTATAAACGCCATCTCCAGCTCCTCGAAAGATTCCATCAATAGTGTCTCTGAAAAACTTTACACATCACTTGGGAAGACAGGTTAACTAATGCCAGTGTACTGGAAGAAGCAAAGATCACCAGTGTTGAAGCAATGATTCTTCAACATCAACTTCGTTGGACTGGGCATGTTGTGCGGATGCCTAATTATCGTCTCCCAAAGAAACTACTCTATTCCGAACTTAAAAATGGAAAGCGTAGTGCAGGTGGTCAACAAAAGAGGTTTAAAGACTGTCTCAAGGCAAATCTAAAAAAATGTAGTATAAACACCGACAGTTGGGAACCACTGGCCTGCGAGCGCTCCAGCCTTTACCAAAGGTGTCAAGGGATTTGAAGACACCCGAACTCAGGATGCAAGGGAGGAATGTGCTAAGAAGAAGAAGAAGAGTTTGGATTTGATATCTCGCCTTTCACTCCCCTTCAGGAGTCTCAAAGCGGCTAACAATCTCCTTTCCGTTCCTCCCCCACAACAAACACTCTGTGAGGTGAGTGGGGCTGAGAGACTTCAGAGATGTATGACTGGCCCAAGGTCACCCGGCAGCTGCATGTGGAGGAGCGGAGACGCGAACCCGGTTCCCCAGATTTCGAGACTACCGCTCTTAACCACTACACCACACTGGCTAAGAGGAAGGCGCGCTTGGCAAATCCACACCGTGATCAACTCTTGCCCGGGAACCAATGTCCCCACTGTGGAAGGACGTGTGGATCCAGAATGGGCCTCCACAGTCACTTACGGACTCATTGTTAAAACAGTGTTTTGGAAGACAATCTCTTCCAACTCTACAATGTGTCTCTTCCAACTCTACAATTCTTTGATTCTGTGATTCTCAAATGCTGCACTAGATGAGTCACTTGTCTTGACCCCGCAGAACTGTTCTTGTGTACACATCCAAGCCAGGCAAGAGAGCTCAAGGAGGACAGAGAGCTGCAGCCTTGGGAAAGGGGTGTGGCCATGGGAGGGGTCCAAGGGCCAGATAGGGACGTCTGGAGAGCCACACTTGGCCTCCAGGCCTGAAGTTCCCCACTCTACTCTATCGCTTGCTTTATTCCCCCCTCCCCAAAATGTTATTTTCATAGAATCATGGTTTTATTGAAGCCAAACAAAGCAAAAGCAAAAGAGCAGCACAATAGATCAGGCAGATACTTAAATCAGGTAAGTAGAGTACTTGAGACCACGAGGAAAGCCAGATTTCACCTTGTACTGTTGTGGAGGGAGAGTCCTGCATGTCTGCATTTGTTGTATGGAAGATACAATCCCGTCAAACAGAACAGAATCTTTCATGATCCTCCAACACATGACTTACGAGTTGTTGTTTTTTCAGACAGTGTTAAAATCCACATAATTTAATACCAGAGAGGGAGTCGCAAGTTCTGGGAAACTTTCCATTTGGGGGAAATTGAGGTTTCAACATCCATGGGCACATTCCACTTGTTCCATGTCTAGAAAGCACAGATCTGAGAGGTTTTCCATTCATCCTGCTGCTTTCTCTGGGAAAAGCTACTGTTTACCGCTGAATCAGAACAAACGTCAACCCGCAGAAAAATCAACTGATGTTTGTTCTGATTCAGCAGGAAAGTTTCCCGGGAGAAAGCAGCTGGACAAGGAGAAGATTGTATGACCCTCGTGTCAAGAAAGTTCCTGAGAGTTGAACCCTCTCAGCAGATCTTCTCATAGCTTGATTTCTTGCATCAATCAGGGTGTTTGGACTTGAGGGCTTGCGTGGCAAGTCCCGTCCCCCCAGTGGAAATAAAGACACATGACACAATTATTAAGGTTAATGGGCTAAAAAAGGCCACAACTTTATTGGTTACAGGTATTGGCTTAGGCATTGGTCCTAACCAACAATATCCGACTTCAGCCCGTCCGCTAGAAGCCCGGGAAGGGTTAACCACCAGTAGGGGAGTCCTGCTGATGCACATCAACTAGGAACTCCTCCGGGGTCACAGATAGGGGGCGTGTCTTAGACCCTCACCTCCATAGGCTTCGGACAGGGCCACGCCCCCTGGAATCCTTTATCCGACTACCCTTCAATATGCGGGGCAGGTGATGGCGCTACCTCCCCTCTTCTCCAGCAATATTCCAATGCCTAACCGCCAACCTTTACAAAGTTGTGATGATTTGCTACGAGGTAGATGAAAACCAAGTGGCTGGTGCCAATTTGCCAAGTGGAAAAATTCCTGCCAGGCCCCTCAACGGTGACCAACCAAGGTCCATAGCAAGGTCAAGGAATGGAAACCTTATTGGGCAGGAGGGTGGGAAAAAGCAGGAACAGTTGGCAGGCAGGGAAAGAGGGAGATCCCTGTCTGTGCCTGCCTTAAATAGGGCAGACCACGCCCCCAGAGCCAGCCGATTGGCTGGCCAGGGTGTGACGTGGCCGGGAATCTCCCCAATTGCGCGGGGCTGGGCTCCAGCCGCCAAGCGCGTGGTGGAGCCGTGAAGCCCGCAACCCCACCTCCTCTGTAGGGTGGAAGTGGCTTTGCAAGACCTGCTGCAACATTTAATCTACCAACGACCACCATCTCTAGCCTCCCCAGGGTCAGAGATGGCCTTTCCTTTTCCTTTTCCTTTCCTCCTTGGGGTGAGCAAGCCACATTGCTTTCCGAAGCATGCTAACTGTACGCGATGCTCACATCGTTTTCCCGGCACCGGCGAGGTAAGGCGAGGGTTGCAAGCGCGTCACAAATAGAGCTCCCCTCCAGCCAGGAAGCATAATTCTTTGTTCCATCTGCCAGCAAACCTTGGAGCCGGTCAGGAGCTATCTCGCCCTGCATGAGATGAAACGCAGATCCAGAATTTCACAAATAGAGGCAGGGAGGAGGTGGGGAAACAGGCTTCGAGTACCCTCCTGCCTCGGGGTCCGATTCTCTTAATTTACTTAATGAGTAACTGCACCGTCACAGGTTCTGCTTGAGCCGTCACACCAGTGAGCAATGCTAGGGTTTGTTTCAGCATGGAGGGAAGGGCGTCACCAGAGCTCCCCCCCCCAGCCGAAGCTCAGTTCCGGCACCTTTCAGGTGGGCGCCATTGCCATGCTAAGACAACAAAGGAGAAGTTCATGCTAAGCTCTGGCACCCCTTTTTCTAGAAAAATGGCACTCGGTGTCACCTTCATAAGTCAGCTGCAAGAGACCTTTCTGCACAACTTGTGAAAGCCGCCCGTGTTTCCTTTTCATTTGTTTATTTGTTTACATTTAAAAAATTGTATACTGCTGTGTGGCTTTAAAAAAATCTTAATCATAATAATAATAGTAATAATTATTATTTATTTATATCCCGCCCTCCCCAGCCGAAGCCGGGCTTAGAGCGGCTAACAACAGTAAAAGTAACAGTTTACATAAAATCACAATCAATCAATTAAAATACATTCTAAAATCAATTCATTCTAAAATCAATTCTTCTAAAGTCAGGCAGTCAGGAAGGAGCGGAAGAGTAGAAGAGCAGTTCCCCTGCTTTCTCAAATCAGCAGCTCAGGAGATTCTTGCAATGGGAGGGGGTGAAAATATCAACACACCCTCCGCGCCACACACCCCTCGGGACTGCGCCCGCCCTGGCAGTGCAGGCATATGTTCTGCTGCTACCGGGATGTAAGGGTTCAGGTGACCCCCGGGGTACCCTGGACCTAAGTTGTTCAGGGATTTGTAAATGAATGCAAAAGCCTTGAACCTGGCTCAGTAGGAAGTGGGCATGTTCTTGCACCCGTGGCCCTGCTGTCACCTGTATTGTCCTTCAAATCCCTCTTCAGAACCCCCCCTTATCTGCAAATCCTTTGAATTTATATACTCCTTGATTGTAAGCATATGCCCGCTTACAGATTAGCCTCCACCAGAGCCAGGGCCTTTTCAACACTGGCCCCAGCCTGGTGGAGCGCTCTGTCTCATGAGACCAGGGCCCTGCAGGATCTGATTTCTTTCCACAGGGCTTGTAAGACAGAGCTGTTCTGCCTGGCCTTTGGCTTGGAATCAACTTGATCCCCTTCCCCTCTTTCCTTTTTCCTTTCTCCTCCTGTGATGGAACTCCTATTTGGGGACTTCCCTGGCTTTTTTCTGGCCCACGTAGGACCAGTCTGGATAGTTAGCATTGGTGAAGACTTGACGTTTTTATCCCCCCCAAAGTTTTTTTATTTGAGTGTCCACTGAAATGAGATTGTATTTTAATCTTGTTTTTTAAGCTGTATTTCAATCAATTGTTTTTATATTGGTGTTAGCCGCCCTGAGCCCAGTCTTGGCTGAGGACGGCGGGGTATAAATAAAATTTTTTTTATTATTATTATTATTATTATTATTATTATTATTATTATTATTATTACTATTATTATTATTAAGCATAAACCTCTGTGGGGAGGCAATCCCGCAGGACTGGCGAGAATGACAAAAAACCTACTGGGTTGGAGTTTTCTTCCACTTCTGGTGGTCCAGAGTCAGGGAACCGGCAAGGACAGTTCCATCTCTTGACCATTCCACTCTCCCCGGTTCCTTTTTGCAGGTTTTTGAGAGCTGACACCATGAGGCTCCTCCTTTGGAACGTCTTGTCGTTCTGCCTGCTTGCTTACGCCCTCAGCGACTGCCGGAGAGACTGCCTGAACTGCCACAGACATTTGTACAGCCACCAGCAGGATGACTTCAGCCTTCTGGTGAGTAGTCCAAGCAGCGGCGGGCTTGGGTCATATGGCAGCCACTGCCAGGCAAACCTACCCGATCCATCATTTGTGAACCAATGCACATCCTTTGAAATTTGCACTTCTCTGAATTTTGCAATGAGGTTCTCCAGCCAAGTCGTGTGTACAGAAGTGCAACGAAGAACAAATTAGGGGAGATTGCTTTGCAAAAATGCATATATTAGGCAGAATTGCATGCATTTGCACTGAAGTGCTGGTGAGTTTTTAGTAAAGGTACAGTGGTACCTCATGTTAAGTACTTAATTCGTTCCTCCCGCTGCTGCCGTGCCGCTGGAGCACGATTTCTGTTCTCATCCTGAAGCAAAGTTCTTAACCTGAAGCACTATTTCTGGGTTAGCGGAGTCTGTAACCTGAAGAGCATGTAACTTGAAGCATATGTAATCCAAGGTACCACTGTAAAGGTAAAGGGACCCCTGACCATTAGGTCCAGTTGTGGCCGACTCTGGGGTTGTGGTGCTCATTTTGCTTTACTGGCCAAGGGAGTCGGCGTATAGCTTCCAGGTCATGTGGCCAGCATGACTAAGCCACTTCTGGCGAACCAGAGCAGCGCATGGAAACGCCGTTTACCTTCCCGCCGGAGTGGTACCTCTTTATCTACTTGCACTTTGATGTGCTTTCAAACTGCTAGGTTGGCAGGAGCAGGGACCGAGCAACGGGAGCTCACCCCATCGTGGGGATTCGAACCGCCGACATTCTGATCAGCAAGTCCTAGGCTCTGTGGTTTAACCCACAGCGCCACTTGCGTCCCCGTGCCACCCTCACAGCATCATGTGAAAATGTGGAGAACTGAACATAAGATTGGGAAAAAATATGGACCAAAACTGACACAAAACTCAACACAGGCCACCTGAAGCCACTGCCTCACTCTGCCCAATGCTAGGGCCAGCCTGTTCTTGATATGCCAGCAATGATTTTGGGCCGCCTTCCAAGCTCCAGTCCAGGCAGCTCAAACACCAGGTTTCAAAGGAAGAGGTAAACACCGTTCTCATCTCCACGCTTTTCCTCCCTCCTTGGCTGATCAACAGTGACACTTTTTGCAATGGCCTTTTTCTCCTTCCCTCTCCCGCTTCTGGCGCTTCCTCCTTCCCATTTGATGAGAATTTATGTCCCAGCCATTCCCTGCCCTGGCTCCATTTCTCATTGAGTGGGGCCACAAAGAAAGATCGTCGCCAAGGCATCCGTCTGCATTCATCTAGGTCACCATCTGAGCCCACCTTGGAAGCGTGTTCCAGTCCCGCCGATTCACACCTGCCTGTGCAATAAGCTTATTTTAGGATAACTCCCCCCCCCAAACTCCTGTGAAGCATCTCTGAAACAGAAAGTGAATCCAGAAGAGGTCTTTGCCCATCTGGTCCCTTCCAGATATCCTGGGGCTATGTGGTCCTGTGCCCCAGGCCAGCCCTTGGGGGCTGGACTAGATGACTCTAGAGGACCCTTCCAATTCTACAATTCTCTGATTCTGTAAAGAAGTCCTTTCTTCTACTGTATCTGTCATGAATCGTCCAACATTCCACTTCATCAAATGTCCACGACTTCCAGTTTTATGAGAAAGGGAGAAAAAAATCATCCATTTTCTCAATGTCATGCATGATTTTATAAACTCCTATGATGTAAATTAAAAAGTCCCAAATGCTGCAATCTTTTATTCCCCCATAGAGGAGTCCCTCCATCTCCTTGATCATTCTGGTTGCCAAACGACCAAAGAGGGCTTCTCTGAAATTAAGGCATGGACAGGATTCTTCGCCTCAAAATTATAGGAAGTTCAATGCACTCTTATGTCCTTGACTTTGGAGGGCTTCCTTTCCACAGCTGATACTGTCATGGCTGGACGGTTTGTGGACTGGAATGAATGAATGAATGAAAGCATGCATGAATGAATGAATTAGCAAACCAAGGAGCGAAGCCAGCTTCAGCTGTCTGGGCTGGACTCCGCATGGTGCTGGCAAATCTCCTGCCCATTAAGAAAATGCAGTGGACAGGTCATTAAGATTCATTTAGTCAGCCGCCTCATTTCAGGGAAATGCCAATTTCGCCACCAGCCACACACACACAATCAATGGGTGCAACCTTGAATCTCACTCCAAGGGCACTGCAGAAGGCAGAGGTTCTCTGCTAGCCTGGTGCAGTGGTTAGAGCAGGGGTCAGCAAACTTTTTCAGCAGGGGGCCGGTCCACTGTCCCTCAGACCTTGTGGGGGGCTGGACTATATTTTTTTTTGGGGGGGGGAGATGAACGCCTTGCTATGCCCTACAAATAACCCAGAGGTGCATTTTAAATAAAAGCACTGTCAGAGCTGCTTCAAGATCCTAGCTCACAGAGGATCACGCTAGCCAGCGGGCACTTTGTAAAAGTCTTTATTGAGTTACAGTTTCCATTCTCAAGCGGCTGCGTGCAGCTCTACGTCTTATGGTTAGACCGGCGAAGCTCTGTCTGAGTCCCCGCCTCCTGTACACCAACTTAATATCCTAGCCTTACTCCACCTTTTCCGCCTGACCGTTCTTCTCTGGGTCCCTCTGCCCCCCGTGGTCTCTTCCTTCCGGGACTCTTCTGACGCTGACCCCCCGGACCCTTCTGTCTCCTTGCGGCGGGCTTTAGGACCTGGCTCCCTTTCCGGGCTGCTTACTGTGCCGCCTTCCTGTGCATTTGAACTTGGCGCGCGCGCCCAACCTTCCACTTTCCGCTTGACCGTTGCTTCGCTCTCCGATGGAGGTGTGGCCACTCCTGACTCATGTCCTCCCCCCTGCGGCGAGCCGCCGGATCCCGATGCCTGGCGCCCTTCCTCCCCACTGCGCTCTGTTGGGGACGTTGGCCCCGATTTCCAACTGCTGCTCTCTGAACCCCCTTTTGTCCCTTCCTCCTGGGGTGTCCCCCTAAGCTCCCCCCTTGCTCTGGTCACTGGCGCTCCTTTCTGTGAATCTTCCGATTCACTGGAAAGACTCGGAGATCTCGGGTCGTCGTCATCGCTCATCTTTCCTTCGGACTCCTCCCCCTCGCTCTCTGTTTCCTCCCTTGCCCTCGCCTCTGCTCCTGAACCCCTGACATCCATCCCCCCTCGAAGCCCCCCCTTCCCCTCCTTCAGGTGTGGGTGCTGGGCGCTCCATTGTCATGGGGGCGAATGCCGGATACAGTTCGCTTCCTGTGGCGGGCATCCAACAGAAGACTTCCGGTTCTTCCTCCCTGCGCTCGTCGACGACGGTCACCTCCTCTTCCATCTCTGTGCCGCCGTGCTCGAACCCAAGATCCTCCCCGAACACGTCCAAGTCAGTCTCTGCGTCGGTCGCTCCCGGATCCGTCGCTCGAGCTGGACCCTCCAGCCACTTCCTGCGCCACTGCTCCTCTGGTCGATCATCCCACCAATACGAGGGTTCTGAGGCCGATCCCGAGGGTGACCCCTCCGGGGAACGCGTGTCCAGTGTCGGTTCCTCGTCCGAGTCGAACCCCCGGAACGTGCTGGCGGAAAGCGTGGGTGTGAAAAGCCAGTCGTCGAAAAACTCGGCTGGCATGGGCCTGTGCGGGAAGAGGGCATGAAACTCGTCTTTGAGCAGAGGTTCCTCCAAAGCGTAGCCTGGCACCCAGCTGTTGGCACTGGCTGAAGTGCCCTCTCTGGCGAGAAGGTATTCTACTCCCTCTTCCCCCCATCTAGAGTCCAAAATCTCTGTGACCTCGTTGATGGGCTCCTCCTGTGTCACTCCCGCCTGCTCGCTCCCCTCCCGGAGCGGACTCGGTGCCTTTCCTGGCTCCTGAAATCTGTGAGGCGCCTTGTAGGGAGTGAGCACCGATCTGTGGAACACCGGATGCATTCTGGATCCCTCCGGAAGTGTCAGCCAGAAGGCCACCGGGTTGACCTGTGCCTCGACTTGGTAGGGTCCCAGCTGTTTATGTCCTAGTTTCTTCTTCGCTAACGACCTGGCCGGCACTGCGTGGGCTGCCAACCATACCCAGTCGCCCACGCGGATCTCTTCGCCAACCCTCCTGTGTTTGTCCGCTTGCACCTTGTATACGTGCTTAGCCAGCTCCAGGTGCCGCCGAAGCTGATCGTGGACCTCCTGCAACTCCGACGCGAACGCGTCTGCTGTCTGCGGCTCCCCCTCTCCCATTCTTTCCAGTCCCAGGAAGGTTCTGGGGTGTCTTCCATTGTTGGCGAAGAACGGCGTCACCCCCGTGGACACGTGCTTCGTGTTGTTGTAGGCGAACTCGGCGAGAGGCAGGTAATCCACCCACGTCGCGGGCTGTTGATTTGCATAACACCTCAGATACTGCTGCATGATGGCATTGACCCGCTCCGCTTGTCCGTTGGTCTGCGGGTGTCTCGCCGACGCCAGGTTAATCTTGACGTTCAGGAAGCCCATCAGCTTCTGCCAGAAGTTCGAGATGAACTGTCGCCCCCGGTCGGACAGAATAGACCGCGGCAGACCGTGGACCTTGAACACGTGATCTATGAACAGTTTGGCCGTTTGTTCCGCCGTGGCCACCTTCGCACACGGAATGAAATGTGCCATCTTGGAGAACAAGTCCACCACTACTAGCACAGCCGTTTTGCCCCTCGAGCTGGGCAGATCCGTGACGAAGTCCAGGGCGACTCTCTCCCATGGTTCGAACGGAGTTTGCAGCGGTTCCAGCAGTCCGGCCGGCGGTCTGTGCACTGGTTTGGCCCTCTGGCAGGTGTCGCACCTCGCCACGTAGTCCGCAACTTCCCCCCTCATTCCGGGCCACCAGAAGTCTCTGGCGACTAATTCCACCGTCTTCTCCTTGCCAAAGTGCCCGGCAGTGGGAGCGTCATGCAGCTGCTGCAGTACCTTGGCGCGAAGTTCGTCTCCCGGCACGTAGATGGCCCCTTTACGGATGAGCAAGCCATCTCGCACTTGGAACTCGTCGGTTGCAGCCGTACCCCTGTGCACCTCTGCCATCTTTGTTTGCGCGAAGGAGTCATCCTGCAACGCTCGTCGCACCGCATCCAGGTTAACTGTCGCCGAAGCGCACGCCCACACGGTCGGTGCGAAGATGTGCATGGCGGCCGCTGGCGCCGCCTCCTCTAGATACTGTGGTTTACGGGATAGGGCATCCGCCATGACGTTGGTGTCTCCTGGGACATACTCTATTCGGAAGTCGAAGTCCGCAAAGAACTCAGCCCAACATATCTGCCTCTGGTTCAGGAACTGCGCCGTGCGCCAGTGCTCCAGATTCTTGTGGTCCGTGCAGACCTGCACCGTGTGCTTGGCGCCGATCAGGAAGTGCCTCCACGCCTTGAATGCTGCATGAATGGCCAGCAACTCCCTGTCCCAGATGGTGTAGTTCTGTTCAGACTTGCTGAGCTTCCTGGAGTAGAACGCTGCCGGCCTCCAAACCCCCTGCGGGTCTTTCTGCAGCAGGACAGCTCCCACGGCCCTGTCAGACGCGTCCGTCTCCACCCTCATCGGCCTGCTGGGGTCGACATGCAGCAGCTGCTCTTCCGACGCGAAGAGACGCTTGAGTGCCTGAAAGGACCGCTCCGCCTGTTCCGTCCAGATGAATTTCTTCTTCTTGGAACTGAGCGTGTCTGTGATGGCCGCCGTTTGCATAGCAAACCCCCTGATAAACTTGCGGTAGAAGTTCGCAAAGCCAACAAACCGCTGGACCTCCTTCCGGTTGCGCGGGCTTTTCCAATCCAACACTGCGCGAACCTTGCCGCTGTCCATGGCGAGCCCCTTGTCTGACAACTTGTAGCCCAGGAAATCTACCTCCGTCACGTCGAACTGGCACTTTTCCAGCTTGGCGTACAGCCTATGCTGCTTTAACCTGCTCAGCACTTCCTTGACGTCGCTGTCGTGATCCTGCTGGGACTCAGAAAATATCAGGATGTCATCTAAGAAGCAGACACACGTCTTGTAGAGGAGCCCCGCTAACACGTGATGCATGAAAGCTTGAAAACAGTGGGCGCCATTTTGTAGTCCAAAAGGCATAACTCTGTATTCGTAGGTGCCTAGGGGCGTGAACATGGCCGTCTTCCACTCATCTCCTTCCCGCATGCGAATGAGGTTGTACGCCCCTCGCAGGTCCAACTTGGTGAACACGCGGCCCTTGCGTACCGTCGCGAGGAGGTCGTCGATCCTGGGCATGGGCAAGTCCGATGGCTTGGTCATGCTGTTTAAGGTCTGATAGTCCACAACGAGCCTTTTCTGGGGTGTGTCCCGCTTCTTAACAAAGAATACAGGACTGCCCCCCGCTGCCTTGGACTCCCGGATGAAACCGCGCTCCAAATTATGCTCTATGAATTCTTTGAGTTCCTGTAGTTCGTCCTCAGACATGGAATACAGCTTCCCCTTTGGTAGCGCCGCCCCTGGCAGTAGGTCAATTTTGCAGTCATATGGTCTGTGAGGGGGAAGCCTGTCCGCCTCCTTCTCGCAGAAAACCTCTAAAAATCCAGCGTATTTGTGGGGGATTGCTTGCAGCGTCCCCAGCTGCAGCTGTGTCTCCTCCTCTTCTCCCTCCTGCCGGGGCAGAATGCAGTGTTCAGCGCAATATGATGAGCCGAAGACCAGCTGCCGCTGGTACCAAGCCAACGTCGGACTGTGTCTGTCCAGCCAACTCATGCCCAAGACAATAGGCGTGTCCGACAGTCTGGTGACATTAAAACTGATGACTTCCCTGTGATTTCCAAGTCGCATCACCATTGGTGGCATTTGCTTCACCACCTGCCCCCCTAGCAGCTCCCTGCCATCCACTGTGACGACCTGCAGGGGCAGCGTGGCAGGCAGCAGCTGTATAGCGTGCTTATCAACAAAGTCCTGCCCTATAAAGTCAGCATTGCTTCCTGAGTCAACGGTGATTGGCACGTCCAGAATGAGGCCATTGGGTAGCTGGAGCGATGAAGTGAGCTGCACTACCGGTTTGGGTGGGAGGGGATCCATGGGCTGCAAAATCTCTGGGGACTGCTTCACTGACTTGTCTGGCTGGGCCCCAGTGCCTCTGTCTCCAGCCAGACTCCGTCGTTTCCCTGCTGTGATTCTCTGTGCTGAGGAGCTGCAGTCACTGTTGCAGAGGCTGCATTGAGCTTGTGGATCCTCTGGGGACACTCTTTCGCCATATGCTGCGGACTTTCGCAGATGTAACACTTCCGGTCCCCTCTAGGAGGCTTCGCTTTGACTGCTCCCGGTGCCAGGGCTCTGGTTGCTGACTGAGCCCTGGCACCGCCAACCTCCATAGGTTCCGCTCCCCCTCCTGGCGGAGGTGTGGATTGCGCACGCGCAGCTTCCCTGGGAACGAAGGAGAACCCTCTCGCTGTTTCGCGCCCTCCACGCCCTTCGTCCCTGCTCCATGGACGTTGCTCCAGCCGCACCCCAACAGCCAGCGCCCTCTGAACGATCTCCTGCGTGGTCCGGGGTCTCTCCCCCCTTGCAATTTTGTCCTTAACCGCGCTGTTCAATCCTTCCCAAAACAGGTCTCTGACTGGAGCCGAATCTCTGTCCCATTCCAGGGCACTGACCAATGCAAAAAAGCGGGCGTGGTACTGTCTTACACTGGCCCTCCCTTGCTTCAGCCCATGCACCTCTTTCCGGGCAAGATCCACGTCTATGCTTGATAAAAAGCACCCATCCATCGCTTTAATAAAGGCATCCGCATTTTGGAGTGCTGGATCCTTATCCCTCCACAAATTGCGCAGCCACGCTTTAGCATCTCCATGCAAATGGGACATGATGAATCCCACCTTCTCTTTCTCATCTCTAAAGTCTTTGTTCAGCAGTTGCAGTGCACACTTTACATCTGCTCTAAAGTTGGGGTACTGTTGCAAATTCCCATCGAAGTGAGAGACCAGACCGCCTGTTCGTCTCCCCAACCCAATCCCCTCCGGTTTGGGTGTCAGTTGCCCTTGCTTCATAAGCATTTCCAACCTGACCTGGAGATCCCTGTAGGTGGCAGCTGCGTCCTCCTCTCTCTTCCTGGATGCAAGCGCCTCGGCATTCAGTCGTGTCACTGCTTCTCTGAGTTCCGCTATCTGCTGTTCGGCCGTCATATTGCCTGCCGTTCGTGAGCTCGCAAGTAGGCACCCGCTTTCTCTCCTCTCCGCGAGACCGTAGATGCCCACAATTTATGAGACAGAGCTTACTGTCAGAGCTGCTTCAAGATCCTAGCTCACAGAGGATCACGCTAGCCAGCGGGCACTTTGTAAAAGTCTTTATTGAGTTACAGTTTCCATTCTCAAGCGGCTGCGTGCAGCTCTACGTCTTATGGGTTAGACCGGCGAAGCTCTGTCTGAGTCCCCGCCTCCTGTACACCAACTTAATATCCTAGCCTTACTCCACCTTTTCCGCCTGACCGTTCTTCTCTGGGTCCCTCTGCCCCCCGTGGTCTCTTCCTTCCGGGACTCTTCTGACGCTGACCCCCCGGACCCTTCTGTCTCCTTGCGGCGGGCTTTAGGACCTGGCTCCCTTTCCGGGCTGCTTACTGTGCCGCCTTCCTGTGCATTTGAACTTGGCGCGCGCGCCCAACCTTCCACTTTCCGCTTGACCGTTGCTTCGCTCTCCGATGGAGGTGTGGCCACTCCTGACTCATGTCCTCCCCCCTGCGGCGAGCCGCCGGATCCCGATGCCTGGCACCCTTCCTCCCCACTGCGCTCTGTTGGGGACGTTGGCCCCGATTTCCAACTGCTGCTCTCTGAACCCCCTTTTGTCCCTTCCTCCTGGGGTGTCCCCCTAAGCTCCCCCCTTGCTCTGGTCACTGGCGCTCCTTTCTGTGAATCTTCCGATTCACTGGAAAGACTCGGAGATCTCGGGTCGTCGTCATCACTCATCTTTCCTTCGGACTCCTCCCCCTCGCTCTCTGTTTCCTCCCTTGCCCTCGCCTCTGCTCCTGAACCCCTGATAAGCACACATTCTACTGATGTAAAAACACGCTGATTCCCAGACCGTCCACAGGCCGGATTGAGAAGGCAATTGGGCTGCATCTGGCCCCCAGGCCTTAGTTTGCCTATCCCTGCCCTGGGAACTTCCCCCTGCATTAATTTGCCTGGTCAGTGAGCTCTCAGCACGCTGGCTCCCCGCACATGAGATCAGCCGTCACCAGCAATGTCTCTTGAAGCTCTAGAGTCAGGCCACATGGTGGAGCTGAACAAATATCTCAGCTCAGTTCATAGCTGTCAAGTGTCCCTTATTTGGCGGGACAGTCCCTTATCCCAGCGCCATGTCCCGCTGCTGTCCCTTATTGATGATGTCCCTTAAATAAGCTACTGAATGCAATGGGGCCCTTTCTATGTCCAGCTGTCCTTTGTCAACAACAAATTGTTGCTTTTTTTGTGTTGAATATATGCTATATGGTAATTTATGGTCCTAATAGGTATCTAAAGCCATTTGCACGCAACAAAATATGTATTTTATCAAAGTAATTGTTGATCCCTTATTTTGGCTGCTGAACCCTTATTTTGGCTGCTGATCCCTTATTTTCGAGGCTGCTGGTCCCTTATTTTCAAATCTGTAAGTTGACAGCTATGGCTCAGTTTGCCAAAGCAAGAGCAATTTCAAAAGGCCTCCCTTCTGCGTGAAGAAGCCATTCGGGACAAAAAATGTAGAACTCTCTGCTCAGAAGACCCAGGAAACTTCAGAACTTATAATTAGTCCAAGTTCCCCACTTTGCTCTTCCTTGAGTCAGGCTGTGCAGAATAAATAGACAGCTAAACTTTTGCTGCGCAGCGTTTTAAAAAAATACAGACAAGCCGCCACACACACACACACACACACACACACACACACACACATTGTGGGTAGAATTAAATGCAAGCAGTTCACCTGCTAATGAAAGTTGGGGGTGGAGAAGGGAAGCCTTTGGAAACAGTAGCCTGATCGCAGAAGTAAGCGGTTTAGCAACCTGAGCGTGAAAAGAGAGTTGGGTTCTTTGCTCTTGGCATTCAAAGACCCCTTGCTGTGAATTCAATTCCTTTCCAGCAAAGGGGGGAAAGGAAGTTACTGTCTTATAATTGACTTCTGATGAAAGTCAGTGATCCCTCTAAGAACCTGTTTGCAATCAATTAGTTATGGGGTGAGAAGAGATGAACAGAGAAAGTTTGGGGTCTGGGGGAAAAAATATCTCCTGGCTACCTGCTAATATATGCAAGACTGGGACCTCCTCAAATACAAGCGAAGTGTCACCACTTGACCCAATGCCAGCAATTCAACCTTGTCATCCCGTGCTATCTGGGACCAGTCTTTGCATTAGACCATGGGTAGGCAAAAAAGGTACACAGGGAGGTGAAGCCCAAATTCACCTTTCTTTAAGGGTTAAATGGCATCGAAATGAGGAGAGCCAGTTAAAGTATGGATTTTCTACGAATTTATAAAGCTAAGTATCTAGCTGTCGTCGAAAGGATACATTCAGTCATGATATTTGTAGCATTGTTGGGTGGCACTGTGGGTTAAACCACAGAGCCTGGGACTTGCCGATCAGAAGGTCGGCGGTTCAAATCCCCGCGACGGGGTGAGCTCCCGTTGCTCGGTCCCTGCTCCTGCCAACCTAGCAGTTCGAAAGCACGTCAAAGTGCAAGTAGATAAATAGGTAAATACCTTCTGGCGGAAAGGTAAACGGCGTTTCCGTGCACTGCTCTGGTTTGCCAGAAGCGGCTTAGTCATGCTGGCCACATGACCCGGAAGCTGTATGCCGGCTCCCTCGGCCAATAAAGCGAGATGAGCGCCGCAACCCCAGAGTCAGCCATGACTGGACCTAATGGTCAGGGGTTCCTTTACCTTTACCTTTAACAACTTTAAAGACGTGCCCCCCTTTATTTCCGTAACAGTGCTTACAGTCTTCTTAAGTTTA